>NW_024082049.1:151271-358771 GCF_003009895.1 Hyaena hyaena | reverse complement strand
GTTTAGGGTTGTTTATGACTTGTCTTGGCTGTCCCTATACATGACAGAATATGCCTTCTTGTTCTGTGAGGTCAGGTATAGAATATGATTTACTGTGGCCATTGGAATGTGAATAGAACTGAAATTCTAAAAATGAAGATGCAGAGTGCGCCACACATAACAGTCTCTTTTTCCTTGACTGCAGCAACTTTCAACGTTCTATAGTGGCTGCTTTGTCTGCCTGGATTCTGGTGTAAGGATGACAATGACCCATGAGCAGAGTCGAAGCAATACCTGATGGACATGTAAAATGACCATCAGGTCAAAATGACATGTAAAATGAGTGATATAAAAATCTGAGTTGATTCAACCCACTGATATTAAAGGTTGTTTGTTACCACAGTGCTTACTTTTTCTGATATAATTCCACTGCTCTTAAGGAAATATTCTTTGCTCTGTTATGTTGCATTACTTTTGCAAAACCAGAAGTTCTAGACATACCAGTAACCTGAGAGCTTGGTAAGACCTAGCCAAGAAATCGGTGTAAGTTAACATCCTACCACTTATTACTCAAAGTGGAGTATATTTTATGAGTGCTACTTTCTATTTTGGCCATCAGATAAAGGTCTCTTTGCTTTTCTTTTGTAGTGTTTCCCCAAAAAATCTGAGCATATGGTTGTAACCCGTTGTTGTCTTCTGGAAACAAAGAATAATAACAAAGTAAAACAACCCAAATATACTGTAAAGCCCATGAGCAGTTTATGCTGCGAGTCTGTAGTTACTTGTCATCTATGGCCTAAATCGCTTTTCCTGAGTAACAAGACACTTCACTGTATCCAAACTTATGTGAACAAGCAAGACTTACAAGGTATGTGAAACTCCCCTTATCAGGTATTAAGTTATAATAACAAATAAGCCTGGGTTTATAATCCAAATACATTAAACTAATGCTTGAGACCTTACATTTTAGGGACTTTATGATCCAGAGTTATTCACCTGCATTTACTAACCTATCGCAAGTTGGAATTTTTGCCAATAAAATAGAGTCACAGTTTACAGGCTAAATTTTAGGGAATTGATGCTTTAAATGGCATCAACCTATGAAAGCTATGGTTTCATCTATTTCATTCAGAGATATAAGATCAATTATATGATAGATTTATATGGATGTTGACAGGTAAAACTATTTTTATTTGCTAAAATTACAACATAACTTAGTAAATGAAAATATGGATTTGATTTCTCCATCACCCTCTCAGGTACATTTCCATGCCTCAGCCTTAATCACCATGATAATCCTACCCAACTATTATATTCAAAATAAACTATCAACAACATAATTAATGTGCTATATGAGAGCTACATCATATGACCTAGATGATGTGAGGAATAATTAATAATAAACAGACTCTATCCTCAAATTTTATAAAGCCATGAGCATTTAAATCATAACTATGCTACAGAGTAGTAGCCTATCTGCCTATTAATTATATCCCATAAAAGCAATATACCTGAACTAATTAATTATACTTGAAGTAACAACTATCACTTAATCAAGTGTACCATTTCTAATAATGAAATTTTAAATTAATTGGAATCTTCTATCTAGAGGCAGTTAACAATTATTGTCATTAGAAGGGAAATCAAACATGGCTGCACTAAGCAAACACAGATTCACAAGTCGCATTGAACCTGAGACTAACTAGGGCAATCTAGTTAACTAGGGTAGTTTGCAAACCTCTTTGTGAGTGGCCAGCAACCAAATATTTTAGACTGTGTGTGCTTTATGGTCTGTATTACAATTACTGAGATCTGTCATTATCGATCACAAGTAGCCATAGACAATATGTAAAAATAATCATGTTACTATATTCCAATAAAATTTTATTTAACAAAACAGGTCATGGGGCTGATTAATCCTGTAATGTGTAGTCTGATGATCTCCAACCAAGCATCAAACTATTGAACTCATCTTCACTGTATTTCTAGATTTTCCAATACTATATAATCTAGGTTCTTGTCCTTCCCATCCCTCCCTTAGCCTTTGCTGTTTAACTTTTAAATACCCTTATCCTATACAATAATAAAGTACATTAAAATGTATTTAGCAAAAGCTTTCCCATTCTGCTTATTATTTAGTATTTTTACTATATTACGGTATAGGTTACAAGAAAGAAGTAGACACTATGGAAAGGTCTGACTATTTTGTAAGTGTCCACAAAAAATAACAATGACCATATTAAAACTACGTACTATGACCCACCAGAAAACAAGAAAGAGATTAAGTAAGTAATAGAGTATACAAGTTATTTCTTTTATGTGAGCCTTTATGTCATTTTATTAGCATGTCATTCCTTTGGGATAGAAGTTTGGGAACTAGATAATATTTACATGTTACAATTTCTTGTCTGATACATGGGTGTCTTTTTACCATGTACTGTGTGCCTGCTCTCATTCAGTGTGTATTGATTGTAGTATTCCACGTATATCATGGAGAATTCCTTGTTCTCTGTCTTCTTTTCCCTTTTGCTTCATCTCAGTCAATAATTTTCACTCAAAATTAATATCTGTTGACAGTAAAGCAATTGAGATCAATCCAGGAATCACTGTAAAAAATGGTATAAAACATAGCCATTAAAAGACAACCCTGCTATTTTTAATTAGTACTCATCAGAACTTTTCTCCTGCAAGATTTACCTGATTACTATAGTCACCTCTCTTTAATATTTCTTTCTTCTGCATCATTTCCATTTTTCTTCCACATCATGAAGGTGTTCTTATATACCACATTCAAAAAATAAAGCTTCTTTTCATCTTACATGTCTCACAAATACTGTGCAACTTCTTTGTTCTCCTTCAGACTAAGACTTCTTTTATGAAAGTTATACAGAAACAATGTCTAATAGAAGCAGCAAGAGAGGGTATCTGTGTTAGGCAGAATGATGGCCTCCAAAGATATCCAGGTCCTAATGCTTGGAATCTATAAATGTTACATTATATGGTAACATCAAATTAAGTATTTTGAGGGGATTAGAGTATTAAATTAAGCAGATTAAAAGAAGCATTTCGAGAGGGGAGATTATTATGTGTTATCTTGGTGGGCTTTAAATATAATCACAAATCTCATAAGAGTGAAAGGGAGGAATATTTAGCACAGAAGGCATAAGGTTATGTGATGATGGAAGTGGAGAGAAATTTGAAGATACTACACAGCTACCTTTTAAGATGAAGGAAGGGTCATGAACCAAGAAATGTAGTCCTTGAAGCTGGAAAAGGCAAGAAACATACTCTGGAGTCTCCGTAGGGAGCATGGCCCTATTGACATCAGAGTTTGGTCCACTTAAAGGGAGGTCTTTTAATATTTCCACATTATATAATAAGCGAATTTATTATAGGATTTCAAAGGATATGTTTTATCAGGTTATCAAAGCACCTTTTAAATCCTTGTTTAATAAGTGTGTAAATATGAGCCAAATTATGGAAAAAGCACAGATGTCCATTGACGGATGGATAAAGAAGATGTGGTATATATACAATGGAATATTACTCAGACATCAAAAAGAATAAAATCTTGCCATTTGCAATGACGTGGATGGAGCTAGAGAGTATTATAATAAGCAAAATAAATCAGTAAGAGAAAGACAGATACCATATGATTTTGCTTATATGTGGAATTTAAAAACAAAACAGATGAACATGGAGGGGGAAGAGAGGCAAACCAAGAAACAGACTTTTAATATAAAGAAGAAACTGAGAGTTGATGGAGGAGAGGTGGGTGGGGGATGGGTTGGATGGGTCATAGATAGTAAGGAAAGCACTTGTAAGGAGCATCAAGTGTGGTATGTAAGAATCACTAAATTCTACACCTGAAACTAATATTACACTGTGTGTTAACTTACTGGAATTTAAATAAAAACTTGGAGGCTAGAAAAGAATGGGTATATAAGTCATGAATTCAGAAATTCTATCAAATGCTTATTCTGTATATATATCTTGTAAGATACATATCTTATGTATCTATATTGAGGTGACGTGATTTTTCTCATTTAATCCATGACTGTAGAGAACAATGTACTTTTTAATTGGATCTCAATTGTAGAAAATTACATTAATCATTAACCTTGATTTATGACATGCTTTCTTGCTCTGCCTATTCAAGGTCAGCTTTTATACATAGCTAACTAAATAATTAGTTTAACAGTGTGAGCGACACCCAGAAGGCCTCACCTCACCAGGAAGCTCAACTTGGGGGAAAAGCCATATGTCACCACACAGTTTCCCACTTGCATGTCAGCCCCCATATGTTGGCGTTGGAGCCACAACTTCTTTCTCCTCCACAGCACTACCTAAAATTTAAGCTCAGTACTTCCACCTCTTACCTATGGTTTTCTGTGGGGGCTGCATAAAGTTTTGCCCTGTGGATGCACACCTTTGAGGTGACCACTCTTAAGGGATCTTGTATGTAGATATGTGGCCTCCTTCTCTATCTTTTCTTCTTTCTGACAAATGTATCCCATGTGTCCCACATACACTAGGTGCCTCTGACTCTGATTCCTGTCTCCTCAACACTGATAAATTTCATTCTCTGCTTATGCTCTCTCTCTCTCTTCTTTTTCCACATCAGAATTTGGAAAGTACCATGGTAGGGGGGATATATATGGAATGTAATTTATTTTGTGGGCCTTTATCCTCTTAATAACAAATCCTCTCAAGACTTGTATGGGTTGGTTGTTCTCCAATGTTCTCAATCATTTTGTATATTTTGCCAAGCTTTTATAGCCATCTTCAGCATGTGGATTCATTCACTCTGAGTATGCTATCATGGCCTGAACCTGAACTCCTCTAATATGTATTTAAATGAACAGTTGTTAGAGTTTATGTTGCATTTCTTGTGTTTCTAATGAGAATTTTTACGTTTTCTATTTTGCCATAATTCTGGACTTAAGGACCCATTCATCTCATTCTAATCTAGTTTTTATCCATAATTTTAATGAAAGTGTTATTTTAATGACCAACACTAACTTCTATGTGGGCACTATTCATATTTTCCAAAGCCTCAGCAGCATTTCAGATAATAGACAAGTTTCTCCTCTTCAAAACATTCTCCTTTGTACTTTTCCTTACAAATAAACTGATCTGAATTTCTTCTTACCTCTCAACTGCATATTCTCAGCTCAGTTTAGACAGATTTGCTTCTTGACTTATTTTGTATTAATTCCTATGGCTTTTCTGAACTCTTCCTTGGATGATTTAGCCAATCATCCAATGATATGATGGATATCTATATCTATCTATATCTATATCTATATCTATATCTATATCTATATCTATATCTATATATCTATAAACCGGACTAGGCAGGCCTATCAGGTGCCAAAATAAAGGCCTAATCCAGAAGAAGGCTGAAAAGTTTGGGCAAGGAAAAAGTCTTCATCAGTAGCTATAGTAATTTTTTTAATTGAAAGTGGGGTCTATTTACATTCTTCAATGATTATCCATTGGATAGACTATGTGAAAACCCCAGTTTCTATGTACATCTTTCTTCTTTCATCTCCTGTCATTTCTGTTTCCTGAAAGTTGTATTTTAGCACATTTTATTAGTATGTATTATTTCCTTGTGTAGAATGAAGTATAATTAATTTTCTCTCCTTACTTTGTTACATGTATTTTGTCCTAAATTCCACCATGTCTCAGACTGTGACACTTGCTTCACAATCTTGCTAAGAGACAAGATCAATATTTTATCTTACTTTTATTTTAAACTTTTCAGAATTGCTTTGTTTAGGTGTGGGTCTTACACATAGAATAGATTAGATTCCGCTGCACTACCCAATGAGAAAATATTTTACTTAATGATCAGTTAAGCACATTTATATCTTTGATATACTTAGTGTGTTAGTTTTCAATTCTGTCATATTTATTTTTTACTATATAAGATTTATCTCTATATATAGATAAAGATATAATCTTACACTGTATTAACACTTTTTTGGTTGGATTTGTTAGGTATTTTTTAATGTTCTTATGTCTATTCTTGCCTTTATCTTATATAACCTCATAATAAATATTCATTATTGTTTTAACGGCAGATAATGCTGAGACATTCATTATTCTTCTTCCATTATCTCCCCCATTTCAATTTGTTGTGAGTTGTATTAATTTTGCCTATTTAACACATTTAATAGTAGCATAATGTTTTGTTGCCTTGATCCCCACTACTTAGTCTTAATTCTGAATTTAACATATTTAATCATTGTCTTCAAACTTTATGTTTGTCTGAACTTAGCTTTGTTGTCAGTAACTAAGAGGTTTCTAAGAAAGTGACTATAGGAACTATAGTTCCAAAGTTTCCAAATGTCCATAATGCTCAGTGTTCTTTAGACATGATGCACAGTTTGAATAAATGAAATATCATTTGGCTACCATGCTTTTTCTTTCATAATAATTGAAACAATTCTTCATTACCTTTCTGTATAAAGTGTTTTTCCCAAGAAGTCTGTTGACAATATGAATTTCCTACCTGTTCAATGATTTATATTTTCTTTTAATTTCAATTTTCTTCTTCAGAAAGAAGAACCCACTACATAGAGGTTGTACTCCTTTGCCTGAGTTCTAAATTTAGAATGTTATACTCCAATGTTTTCATTTCTGGTTTGCATTTTCACTCTTATTTTTCTTCTCTCTCTCTCATTATATTTTATATCATTTCTATTTGATTTTATGTTCCTTTTAATTATCTTTATTTCTGAAAATAATTTTATAAAAATTGCCTTTTTGTGTGTCTTCTCTTCTCACCTTCCACCAGATTATTTTCTGTATGTCTCTCTGTCTCTGATTCCCTGATTAATTTTGATTTTGTTCTCAGTATTTTTATATTAGAGTAGATGCCCTTTTCATTAGGATAAATATTGTTGGTAATTTCTGGATACAGCCTGTTGATTGTGGGACCTTTCAATGCTTCCTTTTATGTTTATGTTATCTTTGCCATAAACCCTGACCTGTGTTGTTCCATGCTACTAACAATTTGCCCAGTTACTCCTCTATTCTGAATGTTATGTTGATTGCTTGTTCTTCTGTTTTTGTTTGTTTGTTTGTTTTTTGCTGTTAAATTGAGTTTTTTCATTATCTCTTATAACTACTCTTCATGGTCCTGGTGTTTTTAGGAGAACCGGGTATATGGTAAAGATGAGGATAATTATAAATATTGATACATGGAATACTATTGAAAATCTCCCCAGTTTATCTTATTTAATTTTCTCATTAACATAAGGCTCTGCAAAAAAAAAAAAATCTCAGTTTAAGACAATATTGAACAAAATATAGTATAACTATGATCTCCATATACATGGAGTAAATAACAGTGAAATGGATTGGTTGGTCTCTGCCTTACTATACTGTTACTGTTTAGATAATGTAATAAAAATTAAATAAAGAGTAGTTTTTTTTTCAGAGAAGATAGTTATTTCTAATGTGATAACAAAAGAAATATCTACACGTTGAATGAATTTATCTCTCTCTAGATTAAAATAAGAAATGGGCATTATTTCTCATTGGCACATTTATATCCTTAGTCATACAATTATCCACTTTTATCTCCTCAAATATTATATCTTACTTCGTTAGCCTAAGAAGAAAAAAATTCTTACAGTCCCCAGTCAGCTTTTGTTGTGCTTTCTTATTAGAATATCCACTTGGCATGAACCATGCTAATTCCACTTCTCATTCTCCATGACAAAAAAAGCAGTACTAAAAACCTCTGGGGATTATCTCTGTGATATGATTAAATGATACTATATGAAACTTGTGTTCTTTATCTATAAAATGAGAATAGTAAAAATAGCAAACCTTTCATTGCCAACATATGAAAAACTTACAAGAGTTATGAGTGCTCCTTGGAGTACAGGGAACATATGTGGGCACTTTTTTTCTTCCACATCCTTTAGTAGTTTAAAACAGTTTTCAGAATAAAATAGTTTACATAATAAACTCGTATACATGTATAGTTATTATATAATCCTTTGTTTACTTCTACTAATACTACTTTTCTTTGTATTGTGAAATATATTTTCAAAACCTAATATAATGCTGACTTGTAGAAAGGAAAAACTAGGGACATTTTCTTTCCTCAGAGATTTTAAGTATACATTTCTATATCCAAGGATACTAGAAAGCAAGATTATAATAAGGTATTTCATAGAAAATAATTTTTTCAAAACACTTTCTCTAAAGTTGAAGAAATAAAAATCCTTTCATATTTTCCTCATATGTTTAATTTAATATTTTTTTTCAGTAACACTGTAGATAACCAGTATTATCAAAGACAATAAAACACTTTCTTTTGTAACCAATATATTATAATGACAACGGGAGATATCATTTGAAAGTGGGAGTTTAATAATATTTGGGATTGTTCATATGTTAGATACTCACTAACACATAATTTGGAAAAAGATGGGTACTTTTTCACAGGTTCTTTAACTATGAAAATTATATTGTTTTTCCCATATACTTTTGTGACAAAATTTACACAGGATATTATATCTTCTACATAAATGCTATAAAATTACATGCACAATGTATTTCTGTTACTATTACTATATACTAATAAAAATTTGATTTATTTCTTTAATAATTTTGTGCTTATTTTAATGTTTATAAGTGTAATAATTTTAAATCTAAGACTTGACTATTATCTTAATTATGGAGAAAGCTTTGAACACACAAAAATAAAATTTTTTATTTCCTTCTATATAGGTCCTGGGAAGAGGATTAGTAAAAGACAACACATCAAAAAGTTGAAGAGACAGAAATAGCTTTTCTTGTTGCTGGTAAATTTAATGAAATCTTATGTTATTCGACTGGCAAGTCTCATTTCTTTGAGTGTCTCAGTGAAGACTGTCAAAAATCATCAAAATTCAACACAACAGAGTAAAAGCTAATAGCCTTTTTGTTATACCAAAACTAAAAGGATTGGTAAGTCTCAAAATGAAATGCTATTACTGAAAATCTTCTTTTATCTAATGCTTTGTGCAGTGAGTGAAAATTGAACAAATACATACTCTTTTCATGGTGTTAAAATGAATTCTGACACCATTAAACAAATACTCTTTGGTCCTAAAACCTCTTCAATTCTTTTCCACAAATAGTATTATTAGAATATTTTATATGATTCTATCCCATAATATTCTGATTACCATAATAAAATTATTTTGTATGGAGTAATAATGAAGCACTCTTAAAAAACATATTATGATGAAAAGAATTCTATGGGTGGTTATCATCTTAAAGAAATTTATATTGTAATCATCTTTTGATAATCTCTAATGTAATTAATAATTCTCTTCTCTCCCTTCCTCTAAGTTCCCATGAAAGTCACAAAAAAATCAATAAAGATAAAATATATGTTAGACAAAGATCTCAAATCCATTCATATTTCTCAAGAAATGAAAACAGTTAAAAAGCCATTATATGATCCAGATATTTTATTGATAACTATAACAAAATTCCAAACAATGATGATTTAATTATGGATTTGGGAGAAATAGAAAATCAGAAAGATCAGTCAAGTGAGCATTATTGCATAAAGGATTTCTCCTTTGGAATTATATGTGCAGTATATTTCATAATATTCATTCATTCATTCATTTATTTACTTAACATAGATTCTTTGAATACCAAATATATATCAGTCATTATTATAGATCCTTACCTGATCTGCCAGAAAATGGAAAGAGCCATAAAAAATTAAAAAGCAAATATTTAAATATACTGACTATATTAAGTATAACAAAAGTATAACAAAAACTAAGAGTCCCTTAGGGTGAGAAGTTACAATAAGAATGAAGATAAACTAAAGTAAACCCTAAGGCATTGTACTGGAATCAAAGATATTACTTTATACTTATGTTTATTTTTTCTAAGATAGAAATGTAGAAATGGATATATACATAAAAAAGTAGATAGAAACAGATATGTTTATCTATCTACATCTATCTATCCATTTTAGAGAGATAAATCAATCTAGAAGTAGTAACACCATAATAGTGATAACACCCTCCCCCTTCCTGTCCCCTTCACTTCCCTTTCCCTTGCCTTCTTTTTCTTCTTCTCCTTCTAAATGGAAGATTAGAAAATGATATCATAACTGGAGGAAAATAAGAGGTCAATATAAACTTTTAATAGTTAAGGAGATACTCATTAATGAAGAGAATGATCGAATAGAATAAAAGACAAAGTTGAGGGACTGTATTTTGTTTGATAGAAGGAACAGTTCTTTTACAGAAACAAGTAAGAAGACTGGAGCACAGGTAGACAAGTTGCAGAATTTGTTATGCGAAGATCAGATTGGTCTTTCCTGATGATTTCTATTTACTTAATGAGAGAAAGGCCACCAACATAGCATTATATTTGTGATAACTTTGGAGAAAATTGTCAATATGAATAGTGTGAGAATGAATACATGGATAGCTTAGCACTAGTAAGCTTCCTTTCAAGATTTTTAATTCTGAATTTAAAGTAAAATTATCCAGGGGCGCCTGGGTGGCTCAGTCGGTTAAACGTCTAGCTTGGGCTCAGATCAATATCTCATTGTTCGTGGGTTTGAACCCCAGATTGGGTTCTGTGCTGACAGCTTGGAGCCTGTTTCAGATTCTGTGTCTCCCTCCCTCTCTGCCCCTCCCTTGCTCACACTCTGTGTCTTTCTGTCTCAAAAATAAATAAACATTAAAAAAATTAAAGTAAAATAATCCAGTTTAAGTATGCGATTTCCCCAGAATTCTTTAACTCTTTTGATGCTAGTGCATCCGAAAATGAAATTAATAGGCTCATATCAGTAATTTGTCTAGAAAGAAGTGGTATAGACCTGGATTATCCTTTTATTAAAGATTTTTCCTCTGAAGAGAATAGCAATGAACAAAAAATTCTAGACGACATAAAGATAAAAGTAGTCAAAAAGAGAAAAAAAAGAGACAAAAACATGCTATTTCAAATTTAATCAACTAAATATAATTTAAGAAGGAGAAGGAAATAAATATATATTTTTTCAACCAGGATTAGGAAATCAAAAACAAGTGTTAAAATTTTGTATGCTAAGCTCTAAACTAAGTATAAAGAAGAAATAAAATACCTAGTATATACTTAAAATATACTACTTAATAGGAACATATATAGTAAATACATAGAAATACATTTAAATAAGTACAAATTTATTTCTATTGAATGACTATCACATATTATCTCATTTATCCTCACACTATTCCTATAGGATATGTTTTACTAATTAGGGAAGTTAGTCACAAAAGGATACTGTAATGGAAGAAATCAGATATCCTAATTAAAATTTGATATTCATTAGGTAACAAATCTATTACTGGAACCTAGTCTTTGTTATAATATCAAACTACTTTCTAAGCAACAAAAGGTGGGCTGTGTGGCTCAGCCGGTTAGGCATCTGACTTCAGCTCAGGTCATGATCTCATGGTTTGTGAGATCAAGCCCTACATCAGGCTCTGTGCTGACAGCTCAGAGCCTGGAGCCTGCTTCTGATTTTGTCTCTCTCTCTCCCTCTCTGTCTGTCCCCTGCTCACACTCTGTCTCTGTCTCTCTTTCTTTCCCTCAAAAATAAACATTAAAAATAAATTAAGCAACAAAAAGAAATGATGTGGTTGCTTTTTGTTGCTTAATTTATTTTTAAAGTTTATATATACATATATATATACATATTAATGTTATCTTAATTTCCAAAGTATATTAACACAGAGGTAGATTTATTGTTGCTCAATAGTTTAGAATTAAGAATTTGAAACTGATATCATTTTATTAACTAACATATGATAGACTGTCTAATGCATGTCTAAATCTGGTGTAATTTTTGGAAAGCGGTAAATTTCCCCTGACTCTCTCTCCATTCTACTTTACTAATTATCATTCTTTTTTAAAATGTCTACAGACTGAAATTAATATTTAGTTCTTACATGTGATTTTTCAGATGCGAACTTCACTTAATATCAAAATACATGTGATGAGCAAAATAAGTCAGGCAGAAAAGGACACATACTATATATTTGCACCTATAGGAGGATTAGGAGGAACTTAATGGAGGACCATGGGGGAGAAGAAGGGGAAACATAGTGGGGGAGAGGGAGGGAGGCAAACCGTGAGAGACTCTTGAAGGCTGAGCACAAACTGAGGGCAGATGAGGTGGGGGAGGGGAAGAGGGGTGATGAGCATGGAGGAGAGCACTTGTGGGGATGGGCACTGCATGTTATATGGAAACCAACTTGACAATAAACTATTTAAAAGAATACATGTGATGACAATAGCAGAGCAAATCAAATTTTAAAAGAAAAAAATGTCTTTCAAAGACATAATGATAATATGAAAAAGGAAAAAATATATCCTTGATATTTTTTCCATTATTCTATCAAAATGCTCCTAATCCTTAAAAAGAGATTAGCATTCTACTGAAATCTTGGGAGGAAAACTCTTAGAATTGATAGCTCTATTTCCAAAACCACACATACAGACAACAACTCAGATTTTTAATACATTGGAATTGTAACCATTCTATTACTTCAAAGAGGTGATGTACAGGTGAAGGACTTTGTGTTAACCTTTCTTAGTATGTCAGCTATTTTTTTCCTCTTGAATCATTTTATAAAAATAGGAAAGAAGCAAGAAATCCTCAGAGAATAAAAACAAAGATATAAAAAAAATCAGTTAAAAGACATTTAGTTTGCCACTTTATTTTTAACACAATTTGAACTTTCAAAATTTAAGAAGTGTACAAACTTTTGAACAGTAGTCATGAAACTATAAAGTACATATCTGATAAAATTCCTCTGACTTTTATCACATATGTGTAGATTGCAAATAAATGGACAGTTTATTTCACAAGTCTCCTGAGTTCATAGTAAAAAAGTTTCTGTTCCTTAGGAAAGAAGTAAAATAAATTGGATACAAAAAAAGCATTGAGATATATTCATTTATAGCATTCCAACATAGATATTAGCTTGAAAGTATAATTAAAACAATATTTAGAAAAAAATAGGCCAAAAGTATTTGGATTTGGTAAAGATACAAAAGCAAAACTAGAAAGTTACATGTTTATGGCTGTTGTAGGTTAGCCTCAAGCACGGTTAAATACTAACATGCTATTTCTGCTTCTATAAATCCACTTGGAAAGTTTGTGCTTCCCTGTTCTGGCTGACCACACCCACACCCTGTACATAAGGTAACAGAACACCACTTCACCATTCTACCCTGGTGGTCTATCACGTAGTCACTACCCCATGGCTTCTCAAAAGTCTAATTACAGTTGGTCATTTTAAGACAAAGAACTTAAAATTGATAGGTCTCTGCCAAAACTAACACTTGAGTGTCACAATGCAATTGGTTACCATAATATGCTGTAGAATGTGATTGGTTAACTAAATAATGACATATTCTGCCTTACTGAGATCCATATAAGCCCATTGCAACCTTTGTTTGGGGCCATTCTCTGAATTTCTCTATATGATCAAGAGATCATGTTTGGCCTGGCTGTAAATACAATCTTGCCTCGCTTCTACTTGACGTTTGATGGTCTTTTCGACAATCACCCTGTTTCAATGGCCATCCTTAAAAGGATAAATTACAAAAGGAGAGTAACAGTGGAATTTCCATCTGTTGAAATTGTTTGCTATTTAGTTTTTAGCCTATTGATTCAAGTTGCCCTCTTAAATTTGCTGGCTGTGTGGCATTTATTTTTTATTTTTTTATTTTTTATAGTTTTTTCATTTTTTAGACAGAGAGAGACAGAGCATGAGTTGGGGACAGGCAGAGAGGGAGACACAGAATCCAAAATAGGCTCCAGGCTCTGAGCTGTCAGCACAGAACCCGACATGCGGCTTGAACCCACAAACTGTGGGATCATGATGTAAGCTGAAGTCGGACGCCTAACCGACTGAGCCACCCAGGTGCCCCAGCTGTATGGCATTTAAATTAACTTTACACTTCACGCTGATTTTCCTCTCATTTATTTCTTTTTCAGTTTATCTCTCAATGACATTCTGTATTTTCTTCAATAGTATAGTGCACCTGTGGAACTGAACTAATCATTAGTTAGAATCTACAAACTATTAAAGAATATATTCCCTGCTTTCTTAACGTTTAAGATCTAATTATTTTGATATTTGTAACCTGCATTCTCCTGTATTTTCACTATTTTCTTTTTATTATTCTGAAAAGATTTAATATACATAATTTCATCATCTTTCTATTAGCTAGGCTTCCATTGGCCCTCTACCTCATTTTATCACATGGATAATGACTTTCAACTATGTTCCCAATTCTAAAACATGAAATAAGAATATGGTATTTCTTACCTTCAAAGAAATTAAATTTTAGTCTAAATGATAATGTCTATACAGCTGAATTCATCATAAATGAAAAAGGATTATTGGAATGAAAATGTTGGAAGATGCTATGATACAGAAGAATGAAACAAAACAAAATGAAACATGCCACCCAGATATTGTAGAATAAAAAGGGGCCTCCTTTTTACCCAAATAATTTTTGGAATTTCTCCAAAACTTGATCCTACTATAGCATTGTATTCTTGCTCTTTTGATTCCATCATGTCTTTTGCATTATATTCTGTCTTCTTTCCCCCCCTGTTCAAGTAATTATTTCCTAGTGACAGGTTCCTTCATAAGATTTTACGACTGTATCAACACCAAAAGTTACTGTATAATACAAGCAATACTATGTCAGCTAGCAGTTTTTCAGTTGCAAAACATTTCCCAAACTACAATTTAGAAAATATGTCAAATCAGATGAAAAGTTGAAAGAATATACTTGTAACTCAATCTCAGTGTGTGTGTGTAAATTTTATTGATCTGATTCAAAAATTACCTGTAAACATGATGATTTACTAAGGGTCAGAAAACTATTCATCACTTCCACAAAGGGCAAGATAGCACATACGTTAGACTTTGTGAGTCTTATAATCTTTGTCACAATTACTAAAGTCTTCTGATACACCACAAAAGCACCCACAGACAATAAAATAAATCAATGGGCTTGGATATGCTATACTAAAACTAGTTTCATAAATGTTTTATGTGTCACAAAGTATTATCTTTCTATTGACTTTTTCATCCACTAAAAAATGTAAAAAGCATTCTTAGCTTGTAGGTTGTATAAAATGGGCAAGGGGACAGATTCGGTGGACGGGCAGCGGTTTGCCGACCCCTTTGTTTCACCTGTAAATACTACTGGGTATGTCTCCTAAAAGCAAGAGCAATATCCTACAGATACACAAAAAATTATTATGTGTGACATTGTATTAAATATATTTTAATTATACAAGTAATACAGGAATATATTAATCTCGAAAACAATCGAAGAATTCTAAATGGTGCTATTATGTGTTAGTTCATCCACAATCACTGTTATTTGTGTGGTTTATATACTTCTAGGCACTTTCCAAAGCAATGGCATAAGTTTATGAAACAAGTGCTATCACATGTTTTGCTTATAAATCATCTGGAGAGTCCAAGCATAAACAATAGGTCTGCAATTAATTTACTCGCTTTAAGAGGGAACATGCTGGAGACAAAGGAAGAAGGCAGGTTTCTATGTAAATATGCTGAGACAGACCTCCTGGCAAACAAACTCCTAATTTTCCACGAGGGAGTTCCCCTACCCATGAAATGCTTTCAGCAGAATGTACGTTTACTTTTAAGATTACTTATGGTAAACAAATCTAAAATCCTTTGATACGGGGCATAGTTCGATCATCCAAAGACAAAAAGTCGTTCATGATCTGAATGTCTCCCCTGCATAAGTGAGGTAAGTGCACATTTTACTTGCACTTTACTTAGAGATATCATGGTATCTTTGGCTAACGCACATCTGATGTGGGAATCAGAGGCCAAGAGGGGCTCCTAGTAGACTTGACTGCATCCAGCTTCACCTGTCCCTCGCAATAATTTTTATCCTTGAGACTATTGTTTGCATAAAATCTCTGATGCATGTCAGTCTGATTTGATAATGCAATACTGTGTGTGTGTGTGTGTGTGTGTGTGTGTGTTTAAACCACACAGTATATTTTAATTTTCAATTTAATATGATTTCTAGAAACTGTTCATTCGGTACATATTAATCCACATCATTCTGTTAACCCTTAAATATCTTTAATAGCCTGTAGTTTACTTTGCCTTTTCTCTATTGACAGGCATTTAAGATATTTATAAGGATTTGAAAACCACCAAAAAAAGCTGCATTAGACATGCTTGTACATCAGTTTATTGGTACATATGTTAATATTTCTCCAAGAAAGATGATGACTTAGAATTAGCGCTTATAAGGTATGCATGTTGTCAAATTAAATAGATGTTAAAAATTGCCACTTAAAGTGGTTTTGCATTATAGATGGCAATTTGATATTATTAAACTGTCATTTTTTTCTAAACTGATGGATGAAAAATATGATTTCTTGAGATCTCATGTACCATAGGAAGAAGTTAAAATTGATACAACTGATTTAGGAAAAAAATCATTTGACAGTCTCTACTTAAATAAATATTCACATTTCTTTGTCTCTAAAATTCCTTAGTTATATGCCTTAGATAAACTTATACATATATTCTTCATATCATATGTCTAAGTGTTTACATATCAATTTTGTTCCCAAGCACCCAAATTGCAGACAACCTAAATGTGTACAAAAATAAAACAAAAAAACCCCACCTGTCATTATATAAATGATAAAATACTCTAAAGGAGTGAAAAGAAATAAACTATAGGGACTGTAACAATAAGGATGTCTCCCATAAATACATGTTGAACAAAAAAGTGTGTCAAAAAATACAAAGGAAATGATTTCATATAAATTGTCAGAGCTGGGAAAAGTTAGGTAAGTTATTTAGTGATCCATACACAATGTACCTTTGTGAAGCACAGTAATAACAATTATACCAAAAGGTACGGTAATGAATGTTTCCCTCAGGAAGGGACACATGGAAGATTCTGGAGTACTGACAATATTCCAATTCATGGCCTAGTTTATTTTACACAGATTGGTTTTATATATATTTAAGTTTTACAGATGTACTTCGTGCATTCTTTTGCATTTCAAAATAGAATGTTCTATATCATAATTTGCTTTAACTATTTATTAAACTTTTCTGAATCTACTGCTTGTTCTCCCAGTAAATGCCTATTGATATAGCTTTATCATTCTTCTATTTGGATATTTTTATTTTCCTAAATGATTTCTAGGAGTCTTACTATAATCATTTGCTATACATGCTTTAAATATTTTCTCTGAGTCTGTCAACTAACATTGAAATCCATTTATGTTGTCTTTGCTAGTGGGAAAGACGCTAAATTTAATGTGGTAAGATTAATCACCTTTTTCTCATGGTTATTGATTTTTGAGTCTTGTTTAAGAAAGGAAGAAAGCGTCATATCTTATATAAGTGTCATGAGTGTAGGAATTTGGGTTAGAAAGAATGGACTTTGATCAGCTGGCAATAGGTAGATGGACATCTCTTAAGGGGAATGTTCTTCTCTCCTGACAAAGAAATGTTCTGACTGCAAGCAGAGCAAGGTTGTGATAGTATGCAACTTTGTCCTCCTCCAAGCAAGTTGCTCAGTAAAAACACAGAGTGTAGCAGAGACTTACCTACCTTTCAAAAGGTGAATGCAAATTCAGAAAAAAAAAAATCATCAGTCATTCAGGGAAAGAAGAAACAACAACATTACAAGTACAGTGAGTAAAAGTTAAAATAAAATAAAAAAATATATAAAACAAAACAAAACAAAATGAAATAAAATAAAATAACAAATGTAGGATCTATACAATAACAAAGGAAAGACACTATAAAGCAATAAGAAAAAGATTTCCAAACGAGTATAATTAATATTCTCAGAGGAATGTGAGAAGTTACTCTGTCCATAGAAAAATAAAAAAGGAAAGTTAAAAATGAGATCATTGAAATAAATAATATAGATGTGATCATTTCTCAATAAATTGTGACTAAATATATGTAGAAGCAAAAGCATGAAATATTCTCAAGCATAGCCTAACACACTAAAATAAATGAATATTTGTGCTATAAATGAATAGCACAAATATCCTTCCTTTTGGACACCTTCTGCTTGCTCTTCCAGTTTTGTTCGCTTCTCTCCTGTACTTTCTGCCCTGGAAGCTGCTTGGTATGGACTCCATCTACAAGGGAGTCCCTTTTCCTTCAGCTGCTGGGTGAATTCAGATGGGGAGAGTGATTTGAAAGAAAGCAAAGAGCAAGATCAGAGCATTCTACCTTCTGACAAGTGACTGGCTTCGACCCTAATCTATAGATTGTTGCTCTCTAAAAATGGCTCTACTCTTGTCTTCTATAGTTCAGCCAAATTCCTTGCCAGTTACCCTTTAAACTAGTCTCCACTCTCACTAACCAAGGTTTAGTGCTTCTTCTTTTTATTTTTCTCACCCCCTCCACAACTTTGTAAATAGTCCCCAAACCCTCCCTGCATTATACTTCTTTAATTGTACCATCAGTTTCTTTTTATGACCTTACTCATATGTGAATTTCTTAGTTACAGTAATTGATAAGTGTAAAGGTTTCTTTCTTTTTCTTTTTCTCCATGTTCATGCTAGACGGTAAATATTTTCTATTAAGAATTTGAAGCAACTGAAGTGACAGTTTGGTTTAGAGCTTTTATAGAACTACAGTTATTAGAAAATATAGTTTCATTTTTCTGACAGTTTGTTCTCTGCTGTCTAGGGGATTTACATTTTCTTTTCCTATGGAGAAGGTCAGAGTATGATGGATTAAACATCAAGAATAAGTTTAAAAACTTGTTTAAAGCAAAACTTGCCCTAAATGATAATATTTTGAAGGTTTCTATTTTTAAATTCCTCATGTAAGGTCAGTGATTTGGAAATCAAGTCAAAATTTTGTTACCAAATGAATGCACTTATTGATATTAATGAAATATTAAGTATTCTAGATGATCATCTAAGCCAGGTTTTGACAGAATGCCTAAGGTCTTGTCAACCAAGGAATGACAAGGTGCTAAAATGCAAGCAAAGCATTTATATGAGGTCTTAGAATTAGAATTTGGGGAGCATAGATTGAGGTAGAAACCCAAAATGTGCCCTATTGGGAAAAAATCATGAAGGTTCTTTTAATACAAATTAGAAATTGCAGTGAATTAAATGAGCTGTTTTTCAGTTATTCTGATGAAGGGTAAATTTGAACTTAGAATCCATTACCTTACTTAGGTTGTCCCATGAATTTTTAGGAAAAAACACATTTTACATTGTCCTCAGAAAGTGTTTTCTTAGCAGTTTCTCCATTTTGGTTTCTCCTGTTATCAGCAAAAGCTCAGCAGTTCAACGAATTGGAGCTATAAAGACAAGATGGAGTCACTTAGGTTGCCTTGTCAGCAAGGCCTGTAGCTTTCCCTTCACAGACTTTGAGTTACCAGCTTTTGGCAAATTCCTGGCTTTCCTTTTTTAAATTTTGAATTTGAAAACAGAGAAAGAAGAGTAAATGCATAGGTGTCTTGACTTGAAAGCAGGTACAAACTAGATGGCAAACAGCCAAAAGAGGATGGTAACAGAAAAGATAGTAGCAGTTGATGAAGAAAGTTCTTGCAGCGCCTGAGTGGCTCAGTTGTTTGTGCATCCGACTTTGGCTCAGGTCATGATCTCATGGCTGGTGAGTTTGAGCCCCGCTTCGGGCTCTGTGCTGACAGCTCAGAGCCTGGAGCCTGCTTTGGATTCTGTGTCTCCCTCTCTCCCTCTCCTGATCATGCATACTCTCTCTCTTTCTCTCTCTCTCTCAAAATAAATAGACATTAAAAAATTTTTTAAAAAAAGTTCTCAGCCTTTGGTGTACCTAGAAGAAAATACAGAATTGTGAAGAGAGAGATACTTGGATAAAATTCAATTAGTCTTTACACAGAGAAGAATGATTTAGGATGAGAAAGAACAGAGTGACCAAATGGCCTTTTCTCTCTGACTAGGCATTCTATGTGAAAAAGTCTCTGGACATCATGGTAAGATAGAATAAAGTCTCTGGATATCTATAATTCATTGTTCTAGGTCAAGTAGAAAACAAATTGGTACTTTTTCACTTTAGGGCGATGCAAAATTGTGTCCCTGTGTCAGTCACCAAGGCATCTTAAACACATTGCAAAGCATATGGAAAACAGTCACCCTAAAGCTGGGTTTTAAGGATATTGAGCCAACTTGCAATTTTGGGGCTCAAATGTGAGGCTGCTTCCTGGCTTTTCTCTTTTGAGAAATAACAAGTATATGTCTGCCATGTACAGGCTTCTCTTTAAAATTAACAACATTATAAAAATTAGTGTATCACTAAGCCAATATTAAAGAAAATTAAAGTATCAGAATGACTGTGACTCTAATATTTTAGCAAGAGTAATAATTATTCTTTATTTTATATGCATACTAAAGATAAATGTTTAGAAAATATCATGTACAATTTTAAATAATATAGAAAATGTTAAAATATTAATATTTTCAAAAAAACTTTTATCTCTCTATTATATCAGCCTTCTCAAAATTAATGTTATCATACACAATAATTATTTAAAATGAAAATATTCTAAATAATATAGAAAGTACAATATAGTACATTATGTATAGAAATTTTTCCCAGTAGAAATAAGAGAGATATAAAAATATTTTCTTAGTGACTAATTTAAGCATCCAATATAGAGATAATATTATTAATATTCATTTAAAAATTACTTAAAAGTTATCAAGGGAAGTTGAGTTCTGACAATTTAGTTTATTATTAAGAAGCTTCTATGATTAATTAAAGTGTTTTTAATTATTCAGATATTCATCACTTTCAAAAATAATATTTACATTTAATTCTTATTTATAGTTTAATAATTTTATTCCCTTGGGGAAAATATAATGATAAATATGAAAATATACAATTATATAGATGATGAAATGTATATCACTAATTAGGTGAACATTTCTTCTGATGTATGTTGCATTCAGAACAAAATAAAAGAAATAACCTCCTCTAACATAGCAGGCATTTATTTGTTATTCTGTCCATTACTATAATTCTGAATTGATATTTTGCTGACTTCTAGTCTCAAACTTTTGACATAATAGTCACAGGGCAGCAGAGATTTTTCAAGAAACATTCTCTGCAAGTGAATTGAAGCACTGATTTATACATCCATATATTGCTAGACTCATCAATACATAGAATGCTGGAGACATAAGGGCTCAAAGAAACTATAACAAAAAATAAAACAAAACAATAAAACAATAACAAATAATAAAAATAAAACAAAACAATATACAAAAAGTTTAAGCTGACAATGACCCAATAAAAAAAAAGGTAGGAGAAAGTAAAATCTCCATAGAGAAAACCATTAGAATAAAAAATACAAAATATATTGTCAACATTGAAACATACTAAATAAGTGTAATAAAAATACTAAGATTCAAGAAATAATAGAAGAAAAATTTCATGAAGCAATGAAAAGTAAAGTTTTGAATCTAGAAACACTTAATAAAAAATAATAAAAAATACCAAGACACTGTTAGACAAAAATTACTAAGCTTTAAATGGATGAAGAACAAATAACAGAAGAAAACCTAAGTGGTCTTTTGCTCAGCTTTTCCATAGTAGAACATTGGTTAGTCGCTCTGTGGAAAGACATAAATCAAGAGTTTTACACAAAGTCGAATGTCTTTGCCGCATGAAACAGCCATCGTTATACATTGAAGTTAGGGAAATAAAGCATGCAGGTTTGTTTCTTGTTTTGTTTGATTTGGTTTGGTTTGGTTTTAAAAGACTATTACAAGATAAAATTATATCAATGAAAATATAAAACATTAAAAATTATATCCTCAGAAGCTGATAAAAATGATGGAATTATATCTATAGATATTGTTGAGCTCAGAATAACAATGTAATTTTATTAAACTTTTAGGATATGAACTTGCTGTACCTAATGATGATTTGTTGATAAAAGAGAGAAAAAGTTATAAAATTTATTTTTATGAATCCTAAGGTTAAAATATCTTTTAAAAATATATATTTCTGCTCTTTCTTTTATTTGAGAAAACTCTCATATAAAATTTGTATATGGTGTAAAGTAAGAATGGACAATTTTTTGCTTCCATAATTTATCTAGATTTTTTCCAGCTTTGTTGTAAATGTATTTCTTTTCTATTTAATATCCCTTTGACATTTTAGAAAAACCCTTCATCATAAAGATGTGAATATGTTTATAGAAGCTCCATCAAATTATTTGCCATTCATTATGCCAATACGACACTCTCTTGAATAATGCAGCTTTATAATAAGTCTTGAAATAACAATGTGAGTCCTTTGACTTTATTCTTTTCCAAGATTGTTTTGGTGATCATGTTTCTTTGTATTTCCACATAAATATTCATATACATCTTAGCATGAACTGTTTGTTTCTGTTTGGTATCAAAATCTGCTGTATATTTTACTGACTTTGAAATGAATTTGTAGATCAATTTAAGAAGAATGGGCATTTCACTGATAACATTTCATATGAACCTGTATTACCCCCCCATTTTTTTGCCTAAATCTCCTCAGTAGTTTTTGAAATTTTCAATATAAAATTCTTGCATATATTTTGTTACATTTTTGCATATATGTAGACAGCATATGCTTTTTATTATTTTATTAAGAATAGAGTTCTTATTATATTTTAATTGTTTATTGCTAGTATATAAAAATACATTATACTTTTATAAATCTTATGTGCTACTAACTTGATACATTTATGTATTAGTTCTAGTAGCTTTTCAAGTAACTTCTTTAGTTTTATTTGCATAAGCAATCATGTCGTTTGCAAATAAAGATAATTCTGTTTTTCCTATTCAGTCATTAGGCTTTATTTTTCTTGTCTTTTTTATTATAGTTTGGGCCTATAGTAATATGTTGATGATAAGTAGTAACTTTCAGGAAAACTATCCAATATTGTACCATTAAATATTATCATAGATGTAGAAGTCTTTATATAATAGAAATAAACACATAACACCCAAATGAGAGCAAACTGAAGTTATTTATTCATCATTAGTTACAAAAAATGTCAGCTACAATCACTTTTGTTTTTCAGTGACTCAATTTCAGGCAGGGGAATGAGAAAATATTATAGCTGAAAGAAATGGAAAACTTCAGAATATTGTAGTTACAGGGAAGCTGGAAGTGAGCTAATTAGAAGTGAAGTAGCTGATGTGATTGGTTTAGGGAGATATTTAACTCTCTGTGTTTGAACCTAAGTTGGCAGTAAGGGCAAAAACAAAGATGATAGTTACTGAGAAAATCATGTCTGTTTTGGGTGAATTGATACAGAAGTTGTGGTTTGATTTCCTGAGCTGTTGCTACAGAGACCGTGGGATAGAGCTCTATTCTTATATATGATTTGGCCTTATACCCCAACCCCACACACACCATTTGGTCATTATCTTGCATGCAAGAGACTGATCAATTTAACGAAGGCTAGAGTTTCATATATCCACTATTTGAGAATGCTTCAATTGTGTCTGTTTTGGAGAATCACATCATGTGGTCTTCTTGGATTTTTTATAGTGTTATAGTTATGTTAATCTTCTGATGAGAAAGTGGCTGTAAAAAGACAGTTAAGACTTTGGATGGAATGCAATGGGCTGGCATCGTGATCATTATTACAAAACCAAGAACAATCAATAGTTACTGTAAAATGCTTCAGAACCAGGAATCCCAATTGTCCAACTCACTCAACAAGAATAAATCCTACAGCCTTTTAGGATCAGCCTTAGAGACTTATGTAGCTTATTTCTTAAAGCAGTGAGAACTTGTTCTATCTTGCTTTAGTAAATATATATATATATGTGTGTGTGTGTGTGTATATATATATATACATTTTTTTAATTTATGTTTTATAATGCCTTGACATCTTGGGACTGTGAACTACCCTTTTAGGGTTAGCTAATTCATTGAAATAGTAAAAAACTTGCTTGCAATTATACCTTTTATAAGAAAATCAACCAATCTGGAGTAATTAGAGACCACCTCTATATCTCAGAGCACCCAAATCCTTCAAGGTATCCAATCCTAAACCTACTCAGCTTCCTACCCTGCCTCATCCATTCCTTCTCCAGAAAAACCACAATAAAGGCTCTGGCCCATTCTTTCCTCTTGTTCCATCTTCCTCCTGACTGACTGGTGCTTCCCCATGTTCCGCTGCCCTGCTCCAGGGGCATCTTTCTGCAGATCTGAGTATTAAAAACTTCTTCCTGGGGTGCCTGGGTGGCTCAGTTGGTTGAGTGTCCGACTTCGGTTCAGGTCATGATCTCACAGTTCGTGAGTTCGAGCCCCGCGTCGGGCTCTGTGCTGACAGCTAGCTCAGAGCCTGGAGTCTGCTTCAGATTCTGTGTCTCCCTCTCTCTCTGACCCTCCCCTGCTCACACTGTCTCTCTCTCAGAAATAAATAAAAACATTTAAAAAAAAAACTTCTTCCTTTATGACAGTCATTTCCTTGCCTCCATGTGCCACTATATCCTCATGAAAACAAAATCTTGGGTACATTTTAAGGAACTTGCCTGGTTCATTAATTGAAATATAGAAATATTAGCAATAACAAATACCACCATGACTGGCTAACAAGAAATCTAGAGCAATGAATGTATCTATCATTACTCATGCCAGTGAATTGAGAATCATCAGAGTTCTATCTAGGGAAGAAGTAAAATCTCTGATCACTTCTGCCAAAGTTAGTGATAAGTGTCTTACAGGTTTTTTTCTATTTTTATGACATCCCACCCCACTAGTGGGAACCCTGCTGCAATTATTCACACAAACTTTGAGTCAGTAATTCTTCCAGGTGGAATACTCAAGGAAAACTTTAACATTAGAGCTTGCCTCTGAATCAAAATTTCTAGCCATAATGATTTATAACATTAGTGTCACTCTGTACAGACAAGTCTGGGAGTATCACTTCTAAAAAGCATGAGGTGTTAGTCTGAAGCAAAGAACACAAACATCCTGAACACAAAGGAGAGAGTATAAGAGAAAGCCACAGGAAACTCTCAGAAAGAAGACTTGTTCAAGACTTGAGAGGAGAGTGCCTGGGTAGCTCAGTTGGTTTAGCATCCCACTCTGGATTTTGGCTCAGGTCACGATCTCACGGTTCCTGAGTTCCAGTCCCACGTCAGGCTTCACACTGCTGGTGAGGAGGCTGCCCAGGACTCTCTCTCCCTGCCCCTTCCTTGCTCACTCTCACTCTCATAATAAATAAATAGACTAAGAAGAGAGAGAGAGAGAGAGAGAGACGCAGTGGAAACCAGGGTCTTACATTCACTGGTTCCTTATTTGGATCTCTATTTGTCAGCTCCCATTGGCAAGTATTTGAGTTATTGCCCAATGAAGCTGGCTGAATTTAAATTGAGAACTACCCAGAATCACTTGGGTTTTAATCAGTAGATTATAATATTTTTTTTCTGGGAGAGAGGGATACTAGTAATATCACTTTTAATTATTTTAATAATTAAGGTCTCTTGCCTGTGTTAGTGCATGTGGAATGCTATCAGCTAAAATTCCCTATCCTCTTGTTTGATGAAACAAGAATTGTTCAAAGACTTTATCATGAGAGTCTGATGATGGATGCTGCATAGGCAGCAGCCAGTAAGACTGAAGGCAGTTTCTAATGTTTGGTACAATCTAAGAATAGAATCAGAATGAAAATAATCTGATCTAATGATGACAATAAAAGAAGAAAGAAAAGAGAAAAAGGACAACTATGGGTAGATAAAAAGAAGTCTGTGAAAAAATGAGAAGTATTCTAATACTTCTTTAATGTCTAACTATATCTATTCAGAGATGGAGAAAGAGAGAGAGAGAGCAAAAACAAGCATTCTGGTGTGTCTCCTTATAAATCTCTTCTTCATGATCTATATTGTGCTTAAACTGTTTACTATAAGGGATCATTAACTTATCCCAAAGGTCTTGTATCATCTACTTAGTTCCAAAGATCAGATACTTCAAGAGGATATCTGAGAAACCACAGGGTGAGGTCCCCTACTAGAGTTGCCTTCCAGTATTTTGGATTTCTGAGTTACTTCTTTAGTTGTAAAAATGGAATCCAAGAATTGATTCTCTGGAGTCTCACTGCTGTATTTGTAAATAACAGTACTTATCAATGCCCCATGAGAGCAACTATTATCAAATATTGGAAAATACTTGCCAAATATTGCAAAATAATTAAAAGCTTCCTTAAGAATATGCACTGATCTAGTTTCAATCTGTTGATGATAGCACTGTATATAGTACAGGATTCTCTTGGTATATTGCTACATATGAATGCAGCAGAGCATAATCTGATATCAGAGATAAAGCCCATAAAATCTTTAAATGTGTGGGTATTCCACTTACCAATTTATAGGAAGTATAGGAAGTATAAATGATATGTTCCCAAAGGAGTAAACTGTACAGCCATAAGGGCTAGTGGAAGTATCTTTGGCCACAGAAACTGAAAGGTTTCTGAAACTTTTGTTAATTTTTATTAATAATGCCATTGGTTCTTTACTCCTTTCCAGGAGATTATAGCTGATAAGGAGAGTCTACTTTTTGAGGGATTATTGGTAGAACAGTTAAGCCTAATAGACTAACAAAAAATGTTGGTTATGGAATGCTTCTTCCTATTCCAGATGTGGCTTTCCCTTTGACATGAACCCTTCAGTATAATGCTGCTGGCTCATTTTCCCCATTTCATTCCTCTGCTCCAAGATAGTAAAGTACGTATAGAGAGACTCAACTGAAAACTTAGAAACGCATATCTCAGAACAATTTTTGTGTTTTGCCACTTGAAGTCTCCCAGAATACACCGTCTCTGCTCTTCTAGGAACATGTGCATCGCCTGTGAAATGAGTCTTGTTCTGGTTCAAAGTTTCTTCTTGCTGGGTGGACCACATCTATGGAACACAGAGAGTCAAGTTTAAGAAGCTGACTCACATCAACAAGATAATACTATGTGCTATTAGATCATTTTATCCAGATAGAAGTTATGTTGCTTTGTCCCCCCTTTTAAAGAAAGTATAATAGCTCTAACATTTTATCCAAATGTGTTCTTTTTAAAATTAGTTTAGGAACGGGGTGTCTCGGTGGCTCAGTCCATTAAGCATCCAACTTTTGGTTTTGATTCAGGTCGTGATCTCACAATTCATAAGATCAAGCCCTCTATTTGGCTCTATGCTGATAGCGCAGAGCCGGCTTGTGATTCTCTCTTCCTCTTTTTCTCTCTTTCTCTGCCCCTCCCTTGCTTCTCTTTTCTCTCTCTTGCAAAATAAATAAATAAACAAACATAAAAATTATTTTAGGAACTAGTCCACATAAACAATAATTAGTCTTTCTGCACAAAATTGTACTTATCTTTTACTATAATTAAATACAATTATTTTTAATATTCAATTTTATAAAATGTTTCCCTATGTGTTTATTTATCTATGTCTTTAAAAAAATGCCTGTTCAACAAATTTTTTAAAAATGTGTTTTTATTTTGAAAGAGAGAAAGAGTGAATGCATGAGCAGGGGACGGGCAGAGAGTGGAGAAAGAGAATTACAAACAGGTTCTCTGCTGTCAGAATGAAGCCTGGACATGGGGCTCAATCCCATGACTGTAAGATCATGATTTGAGCCAAAATTAAGAGTTGGACACTCAACGGAATGAGTCACCCACGCATCCCAGTGGAATTCTGTTCAACAAATTTTGACAATGTTTGCTTCTTGATAGCAAGTTTTGGGGTGATTAACTTAGTTTCTAGTTCATTACTTTATATATATATATATATTTTTTAATATTTTATTTATTTCTAGGAGAGAGAGAGAGACAGCGTGAGCAGGGGAGGGCCAGAGAGAGAGGGAGTCACAGACTGAAACAGGCTCCAGGCTCTGAGCTGGCAGTCAGCACAGAGCCCGACTCGGGGCTCGAACCCACAAACCCGCGAGATCATGACCTAAGCGAAAGTCGGATGCTTAACCGACTAAGCCACCCAGGCGCCCCACTTTATGTATTTTATTGCTTGATGTTTTAGTCCATTCAGGATGCCATATTAGAATACCATACATAAACTGTGATTTGAACAACAAAAATTTGTTTCTCACAGTCTGGAGGCTGCGAAGTCCAATTCAGGGTGTTAGCACGGTAATTATGATGAAGACTTTTTTCCTGGCATGCAGATGGCTGCCTTCTGACTATGTAAACATAGGGTTGGGAGCGTTTGAAGGGGGGAGATCAAGAGATGAGAGAGAGGCTGAGAGTGTGTGAGAGCAAGCTCTAGTGTTTCTTCTTACAAGTCTCTTCTTCATGATGAATACTTACCCTATGATGAAGGGCTCATTCTTATTGCTGCATCTAAACCTAATTACCTCCCAGAGGACCCATCTTCTAATGCTATGAATTTGAGGATTAGGGCTTCAACATATGACTTCTTGGATAATACAAGTAGTCAGTCCATAATATGTGCATTTGAAATTAATGAGAATTTATTTAAACTAAAAAATAATGGGGTCATCATTATTGATAAGAAAATAATTTGGAAAAAAAAAGCCTCCAGTCTTTGCTTTACCATCTGCAGAAATATTCATATATAGTTGAAAGAAATTGTTTACAATTTCCTTTTGAGCATAAAGAGTTTGCCAATTTTATTACTTTTTTTTAAGTTGTGACTTTTATTTTTCATATGTATTCTTTTTCGTTTCTTTATTTTTGAGAGACAGAGAGAGACAGACCACAAGTGGGAGAGAGGCAGATAGAGACTGAGACACAGAATCCAAAGCAGTCTCCAAGCTCTGAGCACAGAGCTCGACAGACTTGAATTCACAAACCATGAGACCATGACCTGAGGTGAAGTTGGAAGCTTAACCAACTGAGCCACCCAGGAGCTCTAAGAATTTGCCGATTTTAAACCCAAGAAAATCTCAACAATCTATAGCCTCATATCATTAGGTACATGTAAAAAATGTCATTCTATACAATATATAATATATCTGACAATGCATTGTGGAGAATATATAGAATTATTAGAATTACTAAAAGAGTTTAGCAGAGTGATGGATATAAGATAAAATATCCAAATCAATTGCATTTCCATAATGAGAAAATATTTAGGAAATATAATTTTCATAAATATATAGTTTAGTAACTGCTAAAGTAAGATGATTTATAATAAAAAGGACAATGCATTCTTACTTCACCTTATACATGTGCTGAAGAACATGAATATGAAAGACAACACTTATAAAATATGAGATCAAATAGTAAAGATTAATGTTAAGGACATTTGCCCTTCTTGTTTCAGCAACAGTAAAGGGAAAATATTCATAAATAGATTGATGGTATTTGCAAAAATATAGCAAACAACTGAAATTCATAACATAATCAGATTCTATTAATTATTTTGAAAAGCACAAAGACACTAAATAGGAAAATATATATGCAATCATTTTAAATAATAAAAATATTAATGAAATGAAAATATAAGAAAAAGTGCCCAATCTTGTTAATTCAAAGAAAAACTATAACATGAGATATAACTTCACCATACATCAGGTTACAAGTTGTTAGACTTGGTTTACCTTTGTGTGAATTAAGATTGAGACAATGAAAATGTGTATATACTACTTGTTAACATGAAATTGGTGTGATCACATTGGTAAATATGATTTATATAGCATGGTAAATGTTAGGATTTAAAAAAGTTAAGCATACACAAACCTTGTAAACCATGAATTCCATTTCTAGACAAATCTTTTTTCATGCGCTTTGGGTCACAAGTACACAAATGATCACAATAACATTATTAGTTTTTAAAAAATGGAAAAAAATGCGGTACCTGGGTTGTTCAATCATTTAAGCACCTGACTTATTTCAGCTCAGGTCATGATCTCGCAGTTCAGTTTGTGGGATTGAGCCCCTCATTGGGCCCTGTGCAAACACTGTGGTACCTGCTTGGGATTCTCTCTCCCTGCACCCCTCCCCCCCAGCACTTCAACTTGTTCTTTCTGTCTCTCCTTCTCTCTATCAAAATAAATAAATAAACTCTTTAAAAATGGAAAAAATTAATATTTATATGTGACAGGAAAGCTAAGCATGATTTACTCATATATTTCAATACTAACAAATACATCAAATTGGACCATTCCAAGAGCACTAATTAGAGAGAAAAAAATAAAAGATTAAATCTTGAAAAGGAACAACTGAGTGGAAGAATTTGCTCTGTCAGATATTAAAACATTATAAGATACAGTGATTCAGACAGAATTGTATTTATGAAAGTATAGACAAATCAATCAAGATTTGATTAGAGGGTCCATAGGCAAACCTATGCAAATGTAGATACTTAGCTTTTGTCAAAATTCCATAATTATTCAATTATTATCAAAATTCAGTAATTATTACAGTACTGATTCTACACTTATGTTAAGAACAAAAACAAAGAAATAAAAATCTTGGCTTCTAAAACACAGCCTCACCAAATCAAATCCATGTTAATTGTGGATCTAAAAATCAAGACAACAGCTTATAGAATAGAACATGAGAGGTTGTGTTCATGGCTTTAGAGTACAGGCAAGTCAATTTTTCTTTAAAAAGTCCAATAGAAGCCTTTATTAGAGACTCAAAAATACACATAAAGCAATTTAAAAGGCTAATAAACATAAGAAAACATGCCCAATGGCTTAATAATTAAAGGACCAAAAAGTCAAATCACAGTTTGTCCACTCAAAAGACTGATAGTGTTGAAAAAACCAAGTGTTGAAACAGATGTAGTTGAGTGGAAATAGGTGACAAGGGGCACCTCCCTTGTCAATACCCCTCATCCCTCTGACTCCTCCTGGGAATTGACTTTTCAAATAGAAACCAGTAGTTTCCCCAATCATTCCCCTTATGAGGTTCTCACTTTTGGGCCTTAATCACCCCAGGACCAGGTACTAAATCACCAGACAAATTAACCAATTCTAAGCCTAATTAATTACTCTTCCATGCTTTTTCCTTCCCACAGAAACCACACTAAAGGCCGTTGCCCAAAATTCCTCCCTCTTTCCCTGCCTTGTGACTGATCCTTGTGTTTCCCTATCTGACCCTCGTTGGTGTGACATGCTCCCTTCTGTGGGGAACTGTGACTAAGCTATCTTCATGATGGCACTTGTTTCCTGATCTGTTGGGCTTGCTTACCTTAGATTTTCTATTAATACATTATATTAAAAATATATTTACTGGGGCAGCTGGGTGGCTGAGTTGGTTAAGCATCTGACTTTGGCTCAGGTCGTGATCTTATGGTTCATTGATGTGAACCCTGGTTTGGACTCTGTGTTGATAGCTTGGAGTCTGGAGCCTGCTCCTGAATCTGTGTGTGACTTCCTCTCTACCCCTCCCCCACTTGTGCCCCGCCTCCCTCTCACTGTCTCTCTCTCTCTCTAATAAATTTTTTTTTAAAGTTTAAACATTTCTTTATTCTAAAAAATGACAAAGCACAATCATACACAGGTACCTGAAAAAGAATGAGACATTCAGAGGATCATAGGGGCAATGGCATGCTTTGTATATGATTGGTGGGTAATGAAGAGGGGAATAAAGCTGAGTTATAAATTTGAGGTTAGAACATTATACTAATATTGAGAGAAAAGCTGAAAGTTCTAATCACTTAATCTAGTGAAATCAGCAGTGGAGAATATATGCAGAATATCACCTGTTTTTAATTTTTTATGGTTTTTTTCAATTAAATTAGAAGCAAAGATATTTTGGCTATTTTTGTTTTTGTTATTGTTTTGTTTTGGTTATTTCTTACTTTTGATTTGGGGATGTTTTTATTTTTAATTTATTTTTCCTTTTGTGATACCCTAATGACAACTTCTTGCATACCTATTAAAATATGATTGTACTACTTCTTTTTCTTATTTATACTCTTAATGTACCTTAGTTATTAAAAATTGTATTTGGGACTAAGTACTGTGTTTTTTCTAATAAAGCAATAATACAAATTTTTCTATGTAATGATTGACCTTGAAAAATCAAGTAATGCTCAGGGCACATAATGCTCATTCTGAATCTATCTACTGTTGTTTAATTCATTTATTTAATCATTATTTTGAGAGAAATATATTGAATAATTAGGTAAAAATTCATCAGAAGCAACCATATTTATTGGGTGATTTTGTATGCAAGATAGCATGTCATAGTCTTAAAGATATGCATTTTCTGATTCCGTATCTTCCTATCTGTCTGACCCTCCTCTGCTCACACTGCCTTTCCTCCCTCCCTCCCTCTCTCTCTCTCTCCCTCAGACATAAATAAAACATTAAAAAATTTAAAAAACAAAAAGGGGCGCCTGGGTGGCGCAGTCGGTTAAGTAACCCACTTCAGCTCGGGTCATGATATCACGGTTCATGGGTTTGAGCCCCGTGTGGTGCTCTGTGCTGAGAGCTAGCTCAGAGCCTGGACGCTGCTTCAGATTCTGTCTGTCTGTCTCTCTCTCTCTCTCTCTGACCCTCCCCTGTTCATGGTGTCTCTCTCTCTCTCAGAAATAAATAAAATATTTTAAAAAATTAAAAATAAAAGAAATGCATTTCCTTATTAGAATAACCACTAAAACCACTAACTCAAATTGTGTATCATTTTAACAATAAAAGGGGAATTTTCAATTTGTAAATGCATGTTTTTCATCTGATTTTAAAAAAAGAAAATATTAAATACTTTATGTTTTAAAAGACAATCTATCTGATGAGATCTGAAGAATTTTTGTAAATATATATTAAGACCCTCTCTGCTTTGATTGGTTGAAAAATTAACTTTCATTTATCTGACAATATATGTTTATTTAAGATATTTTATTACAATATTGCTGACATATCTATATCTAGGTGATATCCACAGTTGAACAAGTAAGTGGGAGATTGATCCTGTTCCAAGGAGTTTTACTTACTAAAATATAGTTTCCTCATATAGTAATTCATATCTAACTTACTTCCACTAGAAGTTTGTGATTGTTTTTCAGAAAGGTTCTATCAATTTGATACAAAGTATATCAAAAATAGTATATAATGAATAATTCATAAACTGAAATTTTTATTTTGCTTCTGGTTAATTGATAGAGCCTTTTTTTTCTTTTTTCTTTTTAGTAACCTTTGCCCCGTGCAGAACCTGAACTCAGAACACTGAGATCAAGACCTGAGCTGACATCAAGAGCAGGATGATTAACTGACTAAGCCACCCAGGTGCCCCCATAAAGAATCTTATTATGAAGCTATACAAAATGAATTATTATTTAAATATATTCCAAATAGCTATTACAATAGCTTTATTTAAAAACTTGAAATAAATGAACTAATTTGAATAACATGGTTTGTATTTATGTAGGTAAAAACAAAGAGCACATTTCCATCATCTATATTTAAATACTCTTTATGTATTATAAATAAATGCTGTTAGATTCCTGTATCTCTAAATTGCATAGTATTACTTGAGAGAAAATAGACGTATATTTTCCCAGAAGTTACCACATAAACACAATATTAAGTAAAGTTCAAAATTGCAAGTAAAAGTAAAAATCAAGTAATCATTTAATTTGGAGGAAATACTGACACATTTTTATCATAAATGCAGTAAACAGAATAGTCAAGTCTACTGGTTTCATCATGAATTATTTATCAACACTTGAAGGTGCATAATCAGAACAAGTTATGTGAACTTGCTCTAGATTTTCAAGGATAAAAAAATTATATATTAAATAACATTGCAAAATATGAAAAAGGAATTATCAGTTAAAATATTTTACTGAACAGATACCAGCTAAAAACCATGTCACAAACATATACACATTGGAATTCTATTGAAAACTTTATACAAAAATTTTTTTAAATTTTCTAACATTTTGTATGTGAATTATATTCCAATAAAAATCAATTTAAAAAGCCCTAAATGTTCAAAATTATAAAATTAATAATGCAATATGTGTTAAATTTAAATTTAAAAAATCAATATATGCTATTGACATGGTGTCAATAGGTCCCTGGGCAGCTCAGTTGGTAGAGCATGTAACTCTTAATCTTGAGGTCATGAGTTCAAGCCCCACAGTGGGTACAGAATTTACTTGCAAAAAAAAAACAAAAAAAAAAAAAAACTAAACTAAACTGGAATTAGAATTCAATTGTTTTTGATTATTTGGAGGTAATTTCTTTAGTTGTAATTTTTTCAAGGTTTTTTTATGCATTCAGCATTGATATTATTTGGGGAATTGTACAATACAAAAAGTTAAAAATATTTAATGACATATTAATTATGGTTGTGTTTTATTTTTAATATAAATGTGTTCAAAGATATAATATTTAAAGAACATATAATTTATAAGTTTACTGCTTAACTGGCAAGTTGGATCACAGTTGTTGACAATATTATAACCAAAATTGAGATAGAAACTGGACAATATATAATTTGACTGATAGAGAAAAAAATATCTAAAATGACAAAAAAGAAAGCAATAAAAAGTTAATTCAGTTGTGAAATAACTTGTATAATTGACTTAAAAATAAAATCAAATTTAAAGTAAAATAAATTATAGTATAAATACATTTATGTAAAATAAAGCTATTTCAGCAGTATGAACTTTTCTTAAAATTTGCATAATGGATATTCTAATTTAAAAAAATTAATTAGATGTTTGGGTCATTTTTCCCCTGTGCCTTATTCACAGTAAATTCCTCATCATCTCCCTTTTGAGATGTATATGTCAATTTAATATTTTCAATATCTCTAGAGATTCTTTATTTCACAGGGATTTTGGTCCATTTTAAATATCATGCAAAAGGGAATGAGCTCATGCTTATAAGTGCTTCTTTAGGCTACAGCAGGTCAATATCCAGACTCACACATACTCTTCCAAGGTGTTCTTGCTACAGGTATATGCACACAGAAGCCACATGTGGACAATTATCAGCTAATATTCATGTGACTCATCATTTTCTAAATTACAATCTACTTTTATGCTAGTACTTGACTCAACAGCCTACACCTCATGTTACCTGGGATTGATATTAAGTCCAGGGCTTCTGCCAGCTGCTCCACTTTGTTAGGAATCTTACTGTGAAAGTTTTACTCAACCTAACAAGGTTGACATAACTAGACTGTAAGAACACTTCTTACAGTTCTTGAACTTATTTTGCAATTTTTTCTACTTTCTGTCTTCTGTCAACTCAAAATAAAATACTTTTGCAAAAAGTCACACAAAGTTTATTTTTACACCCCAATTGAAATGTTGCAGGATTTTTTTTTTTTTACCACAATACAGGATTTGTTGTCTCACTGCTTTAAGAATGAAGAGGTGAACACAAAATGAGCATCATGCAAAAGTTTATTAGAGTATAATATTAGAAAGGAAGAGTAATGGGGAAGCTATCTTTACAGAGAAGGGACGTTCGAAAATGAATCTCCACCAACAATAGGAAAGGGTCCTTCTCTTATAAGGTTCTGGTAGCCCCCCTCCCCTTTGTTTTTCTCAGATTCTACCTTTATTGGCTGGATAAGTCTAGGGACTTGGTTGTCCATCCCCGACTGACTTGTTTCCATTGTGTGAGGGGTGGTCTATGGCCATACCCATCCTTGGGAGCAGGTGGTGTCTGTTACATTTTAAGACACTTGAGGGGGTTTACACCTGAGGGGGTTTGCTGTGATCAGATGCTCCCAGCATTGTTCAAAAATGTGTCTTTTCCCATTCAGGGATCTCAGGTCCTAATCCTTTCCCTCACTGCTTATTTTATTCTATTTATTTATTTATTTATTTATTTATTTATTTATTTATCCTATCATATTAGGAGGATTAGTGTCTACTTTCTCTACATTCACTAAAAACAACAACAACCAAAAAAAAAACAAACTAAAAATAAAAACATCTGAGGAAGACATAAAGCATAAGCAAAACAAAAAAACACAAAAGTAAAACAGGAAAAAAATTATATTACTTAACATTTTCTATTGCAAAGACAAAATTATAATTCTTTGGAAATATTCTAAAACTGATTTAGGATATTATTTGATGAGGGAAACTTTATATTTTATTTTGTATCATAAGATTATAGAAGTTAAGATTTTTATCTGGGCAATTCCATGCGTTTTCATAATAGTACACCATATGAATTTTTGCAGAAAGTCACATTTGTGTATAATGGCTCTTAACACACATCATAAAATCAAATCTGTGCTAATTATGGATGGAAAAAATCAAAGCAATAGCTTATAGACTATAAAATAAGTGGTTGTTTACGGCCTTGGTGTAAAGAAAAGTCGATTATAAGAAAGTCCAACAGAAACGTGTAAGAAACTTGAAAAGACTTACAAACAATCCTAGTTTTAGGGATAGGATACTGTTTTAAACTTCAAGGTTTTTTTCCTCAAATAGTGTCATTTTGTCATGAACCTCTAGAATTTATCTTGAAAACCTCCAATACAAATCAGTAGTCACTTACCATGTTCAGAACAGAAGCATTAAATGTTACCTTGGAGGATCCTTTACAACTGAGCTTAGATGAAATTTTAATTACTATTTTTAAAACACTTAGAAAGTTAACAAGCAAACTCAACACAAAGAAACTTTTGTTTCTCCTGCCTACATATCTTGAGAATGGCCTTGAATAAATTCTCAGAAAAGATGATTATAATTTGATTTGGTTCAACTTATGGGATTGAAATGATGTCATGTAAATTTTAGTACTTCCCAACCTGGATTAAAAATATCTTCTGGCCAAATCAATCTTGAAAGATTTATGGAATGATAGCAACATTAAAATGGGAAAATTTTCTTTGAGTTAATGATAAGTAGAATGCAGAGAACAATTCTTTGCAATTTCAGATTTGAAATTGAAAAAAAAAAAAAAAACAACCTACAACTTTATCTACCTGAACATACTGTGGCAGTGTCACAAATAATAAAAATAAAGTTGCATACTTCCTAAATACTTTGAACCTGTTCTTTGATCATATTGTAAAACATACTTAAAATACTAAATAATTTTCTACTACCAAAAGGAAGCATTCAACTCAAAAGTTTAGCAGTGTCTAAGTACTGTTCGAAGAGACTGATGCAGCAGATAGATATGTATCCCACAGATGTAACAAACATGTCAAGAATAAATATTACAAATAGCAAAAGCTACAACCTAGAAATATGAAAACATTTTAATGTTGTATGGTTGTATATTATTAGGAATGAATTGAACTGAAATGGCTAAGCATTTCACATTTGTTCCACTGTTTCTGAAACAAAACAACATTTATATAAAGAAAACTACACTGTATTTGAAAGAAATAACATTAAAATGACTAAAATAAACTATTGAATTTAGCAACATTATCTCACCAAACATATATCTTACAAAAATTTGCTTTTTAAAAACCCTACCATTCAGGTAATTATGATAGAACACACATTTTTCCTGAACAAGGAGGAAAAGAAGTAACAAAAAGGCTTAGGAAGAGGGGAAAGATACTGGAGTCCATAGACTGTCCATCTTCAAAATGTCAAAACCTGTACTAGTGCAGGTCTTAAAAAAGTGGGGGATGAGTGAAATAGATGGTAGAGATGATAGAAGGGTAGACATTTTAAATTATTTTTCAAATACCAAAATACTTTTAAATATCAAGAAATAATTATTCTCTAAAACAATAAAAGAAGAAAAGTTATTATAGATATGGTGGGTCAAGAAACTGAAGGGTAAGATTTCAGGGAATTATCAATTTGCTGTAAAGGTCATGGTGAATGAGAGGGGCTTCAGTGGAATGTCTTTGAAAGCCAAAAGCAAAATGGTTCATAATGGAAAGAGACCAAATGGTTTGAAAGAGCAATCAGAAGTGGAAAGCTTGGTGTAGATAGATACAATTCATAAGCAATAAATGGGCAAGATTTATTTGCAATGTTTACTGTTTGCTTATTTTCACAAGGAAAGAACAATGATAGCCTGGTAGCTGTAAATGATACCAAACGTATATATGGCTAACCTCTTGATCATTAGGTATGTGAAGCCAGGATGGACAAAAGGTAGCACTTCACTGAAAGAACTACTGAACCTATATTTTCCAGGCACACTGGGTCCCAGTTTTCATTGAAAATATGGATGATTGTGTCAACCAAAGCACATGTATCCAAGACAACCTATCAAGATGTGGCATTGAGGGTAGGAGATTGGTTCTGGTGAAGATGCAGAGCCATATGCTGATTAAAGTCATTTTTTAATGACTTAAAAGTGAGAGATAAACCAGAATATGAGATATAGACTTCCATTCCTCATAGGCATTTTGGGGAGGAAGAAAATTGTGACTTTTAATATAATGACATCAGGAATTATTCTATAACTTAAGAAATTGTCGCTTTGCTGGAACATCATTCAAGGTAAAATGCTCATGAGAACTTGACTTAATGAAAAGTCTCATTAATGCTTGGACACTCAGAAAATTGTCCATAATTATGTAAACTCTAATTGGTGTACTCAGAAGTTAAGATAACAGGTATTTTTCTTTTTCTGTTTTTCTTTTTTAAAGGTTTTTTTTTGTTTTGTTTTGTTTTTTTTTTTGTTTTGTTTTGTTTTGAGAGAGACAGAGGCAGCGTAAGTGTAAGAGAGGAGGGAGAGAGAGAACCCCAAGCAGGTTCCATACTCTCAGCACAGAATCTGACTCGGGGCTTGAACCCTTGAAACTGTAAAATCATGACCTGAGCCGAAACCAAGGGTCGAATGCATAACCACCTGAGCCACCTAGGCACCTCTACAGGTGATCTTCTGATCTTTTAGCTACATTTATAATTTTTTCTTAGTAAAAGTATTGCTTTCTTAGTGAAAAATTATAAAAATTTTGAAAATGTTCAGCTTAATGATATCATTTCTTGTGTTCTGTGGAGCCCATCCAGATTCAACAAAATTAGCTCTAATTTTGTGGTTTTATTTTTTCCTTCTTTTAGGTTAAATATGGTTTGGAGAAATGTGTTAGAAATATGAAAAAATGTGAAAATCACTGGCTCCTTAGAACAAGTGTTCTATTCAAAGACAGGATCCTGTCTTCAGCTTACACGAAACACTTGTTTAATTCCAATATGTGTCCTGGATTTCTCATCTCAAAAATATGTCCATTAAATGTTTCACTGCTTTTATGGGAATGAGGATTCGTTTTTATGTTTGGAAATCATTAGAAATCTATGTTTATTGTGTTAATTTTTTCTGGATTTGAATTACTTTTCTATCAGTATCTTATCATTGCTCAGATTTCAACTGAGTAATATTATTCATGGATTTGTTTGTTTATTTGAAGTAGTTATCTTTGTGTGTGAACATTACCTTCATATGTTTATGAAATTGGTGGAGTATAAGAAATAATAGTAAAAAAGCTCTTTTTAGTAATTGTGCTAATCATTTATGGTATTTATTTTTAATTCAGTAATGCCACACATTTTCTTTTACTTTCCTCATTTTCAAATATTCTTGGTCATTATAATGGAACTTTAAAAATTTTTTTTTCTAGAATTTCACAAGTCACTGATAATAGTGAGCTATAAAAGAAATATATTGTGTGGTGCTTCGGTTGCTTCCTGATTCTAGTCAGTTGTTCAGGCCTACATCTAAATGCTGAGGAGTTTAGAGCTAGTTTGGAATTCTACAAATCAAAGAAAAATATTCCTTCCAGATTGCTGTGAGAGATCTAATGGATTTCACTATTCATAAATTTATTACCTACCTCCTTTGAAATGGATTATCACCAGTGTTTTAAAATGCAGTGGCAAAGTAAATGGACAGTGCATCTCTATGCAAAGATTATTTAAGTAAGCTGCTGTATTTCCATAATTGACACTATTAAATGGCTTCAAAATAGTTGTATTCAGGGCAATTGGGTGGCTCATTTGTTTAAGCATCTGACTTCAGCTCAGGTCATTGAGCCCCACATCAGGCTCTGTCCTGACAGCCCAGAGCCTGGAAACTTCTTTTGATTCTGTGTCTCAGTCTTTCTCTACCCTTCTCCCACTTGCTCTCTCTCTCACAAAGATAAATAAACATTAAAATTTTTAAAAAATAGTTGTATTATATTTTTTAAAATTTTATTTTTGGATTACCTCTGCAAAGTAAAATGCTTTTTTAAACTTCTCCTTTTGAGTTTTCAAACATTGGTATTCTTTGTCTTCTTAAAATGTCTAGTTATAAGAAAATACTGGACTGACTCTCCACTTGTTGGGGACCCAGTGCAAAATGAAAACAAGTGTTGTGGCTCGTGCAAAAACTAAGAATTTCACAATGATGGCAGCAGAACATTAAACCAAACATGAGGTCATTATACGTACGGGAAGTCCTGTGTGATTGCACAGGTCACACAAACATGAAATCTGCTGTAAGCCCATATCCAAATAGGTAAATTTTACAGACTCTTCAAACTAAGTAAAAGGGTAAACGTACTTCAGTATTTTTGTGTACTCGGTAATTTGTATGATTGTCAAGTAAATTGGCAATGATATCGGAATGTGTGCTCAGAATCTCATTTTACAACTAAGTAAATAGTTCTGTATGAATTAGTTTTCAAAATAAAAGACTTTTCTAAGAAAAGGATGTCCAAAATAAATTAAATTAACTTATAATTTAATTCTGTGTATAAGTCCATGTCATTTAATTCTAGAAAGGTATATTCCATTATTAAGTGGAAAGATAAAAATAAAATGTATACTCAACTTATTTTTAAATTATATATATCACACTAAAAAAGTAAGATTTGAGAGCTAAAATAAAATAGCATTTTTGAACATGTAAAAATGTTCTCTTGTATTTTTGAAACTGTTAGCAGAGCAGGAGCTCAACACTGATTCACTTCCTGCTTGCACAACTCTAATGCGATTTGCAACCCGGTTGTAATTTCACCCAAAACATATTGCAATAGGGAATGTATTTATTCTCAGTGTTTGCCCTACATAATTATTTGTAACAGAAAAGCATTGTTCCTCTTGAACTTTATGGCTGTTCCTTTTGAAGTTGCATACATATTTACCTGACCAATCCTTCTTACTCTCTATTTTAAATTATTGGGTGAAATTAATTTGGAATATAATTGATGGGATGTGTGATCCGAATAAATGTGTATGTTACAAATGCATTTATGTATTTTACAGCTATGCCGTTTCAAGAACTGACTTATTTCTATCCGCTTTTTATTCACTTCTTAAAATTAGGCTACTGATGCATATTAGAATTTAATTACGCCAATTAGTACTGCCACATCAGACATATGATGTGCCTTCAATTAAGAAGTACCTAATGGGTATTAGTACAATTTGGCTTCATAATTAAAGTTCTAAGAACAGCACAAATTAAACATTATGATTACAAAACATTAAAAATCTACTGGTGAAATTAAAGCTGAATATTTTAGCTTCTCCATTTAAAGTGATTTTTAAAAAGGAAATCAGAATTATGTAAAAAAACAATGTTAATATTATTGAAGCATTCTTAATTAAAGTGAAAAAATTATGCATGCATGCAGATATATGTACGCATAGATAAGGATTACGTATTTAAGAAAGTATCAAACATAGCATTCCCATCATCTAATAGGTGTTAAAAGTTATGATTTCAAGATTTCGTTTTGTTTCTTCTTTATTTCTTAATAAAATACTTAGGATCTGTGGTCGCCACTTAGAACGACTGCTTCAGGGAGCTCGGATGACAGGCAGCCCCAGGAGCTGTCGCACTGCTTGTGGGGGTGTGTTTCCCCTGGGGCCATATTTCCTCAGAAGGCTCCTGGCCAACAACTGAGCGTTGGGGGCCTGGGAGAGGACCTTTCTTTGGAATTGTGGGACTCTTCTTACAGAAGACTTTGAATTGAGGACTCCCCATTGGTCTGGCCAATGTAAATGAACATTAAAAAAAAATAAAAAGCAAACAAACAAGAAATCCTCCTATAAGTCTTTTGCATAACTAAAAACGTCTTTGTGTTAACTTCTTGCAAAACCTAATAAATATCCTACATGGAATATACACGCATATGTGTTTAATAAATTTTGGCATTATTGGAGCACTGTTTTGTTGTTGTTGTTGTTGTTGTTTGTTTTATTTATTTCTGAGAGAGAGAGAGAAACAGCGTGAGCAGGGAGAGTCAGAAAGAGACATACAGGATCTGAAGCAGGCTCCAGGTTCTGAGCTAGCTGTCAGCATAGAGCCTCATGCCGAGCTTGAACCCACGAACCGTGTGATCATGACCTGAGCCAAAGTCAGACACTTAACCAACTGAGCCACCCAGGAGCCCTTGGAGCACTGGTTTTTAAAGATTATCTGATGAGAGATATTTTTAAAAACCTTAAAATTGTAAGAATATCTTCTAATTTGGGTTAATTTGAATTTTTTTCAAAAGAAATAGAATATTATGAAAAATTTCAAATTTTCTACAAATAGATAATAACAATTCAAGAAACCCTAATACTATATTCAAATTAAGAATTATGACATGTATATCCCCCTACTTGCTAAGAACTACATTTAAGTAAATATACAGTTTCCCACAATTTAAATATATAAAACAAAGTGAGACATTCAAAACTCACTATTCTGATCACTTTCATTGATTTATATGAAAAAATAATATCAAAAATCATATTAACTAATATACATTATTATTTTAAGCACTTTATAAATCATATTAATCATCATAAAATCCTACAAGACTATTATACCTTTTTATAGATAAGAAACTAAGTCAGGCGCCTGGGTGGCTCAGTTAGTTAAGCAACCAGTTCTTGACTTCAGCTCAGGTCAAGATCTCAAGGTTCATGGGTTCCAGCCCCGCATCAGGCTCCATGTTGACAGTGGAAACCTGTTTGGGGATTCTCTCTCCTGCTCTCTCTCTCTGTCCCTTCCTTTCTCACACACACTCTTCCTCTCTCTTTCTCAAAATAAATAAACTTAAAAAAAAAGAAACTAAGTCAAAGAGAGGCTTAAATGAGTGCCAAGAATTACACTGAAATAGTGTTTACTTGAGTCCACACTCACATGTACACTTATCTGGGACACACACATACGTAACACATGTACCATGGAAATTGTGTACAGAATTTTGATGTCTTGGGTAGCAAAAACGATATACAAAGTGACTTTCATTTAGAGAGCTCCCATTCAGACTTGGCATCTGAAAAGGAGAGTGACTTTAGAAATGCATTCATTTGCCTATTTATTGATTCATTAATTTGTTAAGCAAAATATATGAATCACATACTTTAGGAGCTTTTTGGTGTTCTGATGAATAAAACAGAGATTCTGTGGCTTAAGGATTGAGGAAAAAATGAATCTAACTGAGCTCATATTCATTTGAAAAGCAGTTGATAGTAGATCATGCTAGGAAGGCGCTTCAGGGGAGTGTATGAGGAAACATCCTGCTTAGACTAGAAAACTTTTCCAAAACCAAATAAAGTAGAATGATTTGCAATACAAATTTGTTTACAATTTCCCTTCCAGTATCTCTTGATTTCAATATATTCTTATTGATGAAAGATACAAATGTATTTAAAATCACCTAGTTCTGTAATCACATAATTTGTGAAATGCAATCTGTTTTCTCATTGAAGGCAATCCTATTAAGTTTTAGAACTAATTTTGACGTAACTCTTTTGGTTTACTGCACAGTGATCACATAGGAGTTTTCTTTTCATTTCTGGATTAGTTTTATGTTTCCTGGATGACAGATATGAAGTTTTTCTGTATTTGAACTTTCACCAAGATGTGTGAGGTGAGCGTAAAAACTTTTCTTGATTGCTTATAAATTTAGTTAGTATAGGAGATATTTTCTCTTTCTTTTTTTATTTTGCATTTCCAACCCTATACCACCTAATTTCTCTGTGTTTTTGAGTTCATAATAAGTGAATGTTGAACCTTCCACATTTATCCACCAATTGGTCTAACATGGCTTGATTAAGTTAGCGTGGAAAGACCAACTGGCAGCTTTTAAGTGAAAACAATTACATGGGAGTATGTATGGAAGTGGACTGAACTTTGAATGAATATTGCATGGGCGAGGTGGAAGAAAATGGTCAGCTAGTTTAGTATTTTGTTTTTAAATGGCCAGCTATTTAGTATTTTATTTTAATATTGTTCATGAGATAAATTATAAAATCAATAAATCTCAGGAATCAGTTTATTGACTAGATAACTGAAAAAGATAACAATGGTAACAAACTGTCACTTGTAAATTTTACCCATGAGGATAATTTGCTTTGTCGAGCTTCCTTCAAGTTCACCACTATCAGTATTTGCCAAAAATATTCTCCATGGGGGCTTTGATACTTAGAAGTCTCTTCCTTGTTTTGCAGGTGTGACCTCTGAAAGGGCTCCTGAATAAGAAAAACACAGGACCTTTTTCATTAGTGCTTTTATTTTTCTGATTGTTTTTGATTTGTTATATTTTAAAGTGACAATACGATTAAGAAGTCACTCATCAGCCTTTCCGTTTCATGTTTGAAGGCTCCATTTGCAAATAGCCAATGCCCATTATCAGGTCAGGTCCTATTCTTTAAAAATGGAACATATGGAGATGTGTACGTGGCTCAGTCAGTTAAGCCTCCACCTTAGGCTAAGGTGATGATGTCATGGTTAGTGAGCTCGAGCTCTGCACTGGGGCTCAGTGCTGACAGCTTGGACTTTGGAGCCTGCTTGGATTCTGTCTCCCTCCCTCTCTGCCTCTCCACTGCTCGCACTCTGTCTCTCTCTCTCTCAAAATAAAGAAATATTATATGTATATAAATGTTAAATTTTTTAAATAATAAAAGAAAAAATTAGCCTATTGAATGAGTAGCCATATATGAAACATTCTTTTCTTCCCAGAGTCCATGGTGTTTTGCACGTATCCTTTGATGAGATTAATAGCAGGGGAGTGAGAGAGACAGAGACACAGAATCTGAAGCAGGCTCCAGGCTCTGAGCTGACAGTACAGAGCCTGACGCTGGGCTCAAACTCACGAGGTATGAGACCATGACCTGAGCTGAAGTTGGACCCTTAACCCACTAGCCACCCAGGTGCCCCTACTTCTCATTTTTCTGAAAGGATTAATGGGAAGAATATGTAACTTAAAATTATCACCTCTCTTAGTATGTATTTGCTCATTTAGTACTCCAAAATATTTCAAGTGGTACATAAACAGTCACACATTAATACAATGAAAGGATCATCAATGATAATTTCCTAGTTACATTTTAGGAAAACATAGGAGTATTTTATTTTATTTTATTTTTTGTGATCTCAGATTTTGGGTTTCAATCAGAAAGGGAAACTTTTGGGTAACTCTCAGCTTCTCATCTCTGTATCTAAAACACTAGATTTCATTGTTCTGCTTTTTCCCACTCTTTCTAAAATTACTCAAAAAATTTTTAATGTTTATATATTTTTGTGAGAGAGATAGAGCACAAGCAGGGAAGAAGATGAAAGGGGGGGTGGGGGCAATGAGAAGCAGGCTCTGCACTGATAGCAAAGATCCCGGTGTGGAGCTCAAACCCATAAACCTCAAATTATAACCTGCGCCCAAGTCAGAGGCATAACAGACTGAGCCACCCAGGCAACCCCAAACTGCTCAAATTTCTTAACAGGAATCACAGATAAAGCTTAGGAATAGATTCAAAAAGGGACTTATAAATTGGAGAAACAAGGGGCAAATACAGGCTGCCTGGTTCCAAAAATAGCCCTTTAACAACGTGCTATCTATTAAGAATATAGGAAAACTATATATAGTTGCCTCGCTGCATTGCAAATAATGACTGAAAAATAGCTGCAAAATTATTGATACTGTTTTCATTCTTAAATTAGATTGTGTGCTCACGTGTTCATTTTATTAATATGCCTCATAGATGATGTATTTTAATCAAATATTAATGATAGAAATAGAATACAATGAGATAAAATATCTAGCAACACATTGCAACAAAAACCAGAACTGGAATTGAATATAGATAGGGTCTTTATAAGGCCTAACCTTTCACTATGTAAATAGAGATCTTTTAGTTCAATAAATCACAAAACCCACACCTTTCTAAGCATAAAAAGATAAAATGAATAAATTAATCCAAGATCTACTCAGGTCAATTGATAATATCACATAACAAAAAATAAATAAATAAAATAAAAATCCTAAGTCTAGAAAAATGAAAATAGTTACACAGAATTTAATTTCTTATTACATATAATTTCTTATTCTTATTACATATAATTTAAAAAGCATAATTATTGGGCAATTTAATTTTTGTAAAGTTTAGGACCTCCTGAATAATTCTTATTCTTATTATTTGTTACTAAAAATATTAAAATTTCACTCTAAAATATAATTTTTTGGACTTTTATTTGTTTAATAATAATTGCTATGATTGAGGGAGATGTAAAACAAAAATAAACTTTCAGGTGAATATGTATCTATAAGCCAACGATGTATACAGATCCTTTCTTTGTAAAATAGTGCTATTATAAATGTATACACAATTCAGATTATAGATCCTGAATTATGATGCATATCACATTGGATAACCTTAATATCATATGTTAAAGATAACAAAAGAGAGATACTATGTAAATAAAAATGTAAATAAATATATCACTCAACATAATTACTCATTAGATATACCATCTATATAATATGGGTCTTTGCTGTCTTAAATTTACTGCCCACAAGATTTTAGACTTAAACTTATTTCATCAACTGTCGCAAAGTCTTTGGCTTTGATCAAATATAGGACTATATACACTATATATAGACACTGTACTATCCCTTAAAATATTCAAGTTTCATATATTTTCCTTTTGTAAATTTTGTTTTTATTATCATATTTTTATACTCACACTAAATAATTCAATAAATCTACATATATCTATCACCCACATTCAACAATTACCATGGTTTTTCCATACTTGCTTCATGTATTCCTTTCCTTTTTTTTACAAAATTATTAAGATAATTATATCATGGGTGCCTAGGTGGCTCAGTTAGTTAAGCATCCAACTTCAGCTTGGGTCATGATCTCCTGGTTTGTGAGTTAAAGTCCTATGTTGGGCTCTGTGCTGACAGCTCAGGGCCTGGAGCCTGCTTCAGATTCTGTGTCTCCTTCTCTCTCTGCCCCTCCCCGCCTCAAGCTCTGTCTCTCTCTGTCTCAAAAATAAATAAACATTAAACAAAATAAAAATAAAAAAGCACAGGGCTTGAGGTGCCTAGGTGGCTTAGTCAGTTAAGCACCTGACTTCGTCTCAGGTCATGATCTCGAGGTTCATGAATTTGAGCCCCGAATAGTGTTATGTGCTGACAGCTCAGAGTTTGGACTCTGCTTCAGGTTCTGTGCCTTGCTCTCTCTCTGCCCCTTACCCACTTGCACTGTCTCTCTCTCTCTAAAAGTAAATAAACATTAAAATAAAAACTTTAAAAGCATAGGGTTGGAAGGGAATATAGATGAAAGATAATATAAGCAAATAAAGTGTGGCAATTGATTTTAAATTAAACATAGAGGTAGCACTGAGAGAACATAGCAAAAATATGTAGAATTTACCAGTAAGGGAGTGAAAATAAGCTAAGTCGGTTTATGCTGCATGAGGCAGGAGCTACAGTAGGATAAGGACAGAGAAGATAGGAGGCTAGAGCATATGAAATGTTACAGTTAAAGGAATTTCAATTTTTGGCTGGGGCAATAGAATCTCTTGATAGTTTTAAGCAGAGGATTGATATGACGAGACTGGCAATTTTCAAGAAATAATTTGGGCAACATTACAGCAAAGGATCAAAGAAGTTTGACCCTGAGGTAAGGAAATAAGATAGAAGTCTTTAGCTATAATCTAAGTGAAAATTGGATGGAAGTCAAAGCTATTTACCCCGGTAAGCTGAGTTAAACTAATGACTAAGAAGGAGGTATGTTAAGGAGAGTGAAAACTCCAAGATTGTGGCTTGGATGTCTGGCTTGGGTAATGCGGAATGAGACATATGCAGTTATGTCCAGGTTCTGTGAGCAAGTTCTAGCCAATGAAATGTGACTAGAGGTCACTCAAGCCATTTTAAGCTTTCCTTTTACATTTCCTAAGAAATACATGGATATTTTAATAGTTAGTTGTCATCATAGCCCATCTTGACTAAAACCATGTTGTTGGAAGCAATGAATGTTATTGTGGTGAAAACCTAAAATACATGGTATTGTCTTACAGTCTGAATGTAGATGGTGAGGAAACTTAAATAAAACATCATAGAAGAAGATGGGAGGTACTTTTCCATTCTTCCCTCACAGAAGGAAGTGGTAGGTATCCAAAAACTGTTGATATGGGTGCTTTCCCCCAGAAAACAAAACCATAGTTTAGTCAAAGAACTGAATCCATTTATAATACAGAGAGCATTCAAACTATCTGTCCAGAAGCCTTCCATAACTGTCAAAAGCCCAGTGTCTTCTAGGTGCTTCCTATTCTTGCCTCTCTAAGTGAGATTTTTGTGACTTTCTTGCCCTTGTTCTCAGTCATGAAAGGTATCAGAGATAATATTCTGGGACAAACGGGGACACTTCAGAACCTGATATAGGCTACCTTACATCGTAGGAGTCCAAGATTGTGTTCTGGGTATAGAATGGGTGAATATCTGAGTTCTGCTCCTTGGGGAGCAGATGATGGTGCTCTATGTGAGAAGTGAAGAGTGAAGCATCAAATTCCATCCAGTTTCAGATGAATGGATCAAGAAGATGTGGTTTTTCTATACCATGGAATACTACATGGCAGTGAGAAAGAATGAAATCTGGCCATGTGTAGCAACATGGATGGACCTTGAGGGTGTTATGCTGAGCGAAATAAGTCAGTCAGAGAAGGACAAATATCATATGTTTGCACATATAGGAGGAACTTGACGGAGGAACAAGGGGGAGAAGAAGGGGGGAAATGGGGGGGGAAGGGAGAGAGGCAAACCATGAGAGACTCTTGAATGCTGACAAAAACTGAGGACTGATGGATGTGGGGGGGGAGGAGGGATGGGCATGGAGGAGGACACTTGTGGGGATGAGCACTGAGTGTTATGTGGAAACTAATTTGACAATAAACTATTTGTAAAAAAAAAAAAGAAAAGAAAAAAAGAAAAAAAAGAAAAAAAGAAAAAAATTCCATCCAGTTAAATTGGACAGAAGATTTGTAATCCATTTAAAGTCTGGTCCTCTAGGGGCGCCTGGGTGGCTTAGTCGGTTAAGCATCCGACTTTCGCTTAGGTCATGATCTCGCGGTTCGTGGGTTCGAGCCCCGAGTCGGACTCTGTGCTGACTGCCAGCTCAGAGCCTGGAGCCTGTTTCAGAGTCTGTCACTCCCTCTCTCTCTGACCCTCCCCCACTCATGCTGTCTCTCTCTCTCTCTCCTAGCAATAAATAAAACATTAAAAATAAATAAATAAATAAAGTCTCGTCCTCTAAAATATCCCATACAATGCTCTATATTTCCCTTCCTTTGCACTATGGACTTTGAGGGCGACACACTTCAGACGGAGGAGATTCCTGGTCCATAAAGACTTTAGACAGGGGAATAATCAAAATTTAATGTGAGATTTGGAGGAATATTTATTACTAAGGACAGTTTAGTCTATTGTAACTAACATAAAGGATATAAATTGAGGTATTAGAGGAGCAACAGGTATTGGTTAGGGGTGAGTAAGATAAGATGGTAACTGAAACTTATAGTATGTCCGGCTTGAGAGGACAGTGGGGCATGCACCTCGAGATGCCTTTTTAGTAAAATTGAACATTAGTCCAGGGAGATGAACTTTCACTGATGATAGAGAATGTGGAATTATCTGTACATAAGTGGAAGCCATGTGGACATGCTGAAATAGCTGAGGTTGTAAAGTGGCTCTGGTTAGAGTGCAAAGGTAAAGAAACTCATAGCAGAATGCCGAAGACGTTTAAGAATGAAGTTCTTGCTATTAATTTAAAAAGATAATATTGAGTAGGTATCTTTAGACTATAAATGGTCTCATTCTAAACCTAAAACAGAAGCACTCTAATATCAGATTACTTTTAGAAAGTAACATCACTTATTGATTCATATTGAGCAGTTCCAAATACAAACTTAAAGTATTCATATTTTTTTCTTCAGGAAGGCATGAAGATAATTCAACACTAATTTGTTTATTATTTATTCTTACTGTGGATTGTTACTACTATGAGGGCAGGGGCATATCTAACACATTCATCTGTCTCTATCAGTTTCTAATATTAGTCCAGGGAGCAGGATGCAATGTTAAATAGAAAGGCCATAGTAAACATTATTGAAAAGGTAGTATTTAAGCAAAAACTTAAAAGTAAAAAGGGATGAAGCATATAGATATCTGAGAGAAGAGACCACGGTTAGCGGGAATAGTCAGCACAAAGGCCTAAGAGAGCCATATGCCTGGTTTGTTTGAAGAAGTGCAAGGAATCCAATGAGGCCTGAGACATGGAGTAATGATGAGCTCAGAGATATAACAGATATCTTGAAGTTTTAATCATCACTCTGCCTTTGACAATTCCTGTGAATGACATGGAGAGTCACTGTCAGTTCTAAGGAGAGAAATAACATAATCTGGCCCTTTAGTTGGATCACTATGGATATTGTGTTCATAACAATAACTGATTGCAAGGGAAGCCATTTAAAAAAACTCCAATTAGTATTGAATTTACTCAAAAGATGGATAGTAGTGATTTGAACTCCAGTAGAGATAGCAAGAAGTACTTGGATTCTGCATATTGTCAAGCTTGTGTGTTTAAGCAACAAGAAGGGTAGATTTTTCATCATATGGGAGGAGAAACATAAGCAGGTATGACAAGAGCAGGGAGCTGGAGATCAGCAATTTATTCTGAGGCATGTTTACTGTGAAATGTCTATTAAATATCTGAAGTAATGAGAGCCCAACCAAGGGAATACAAATCATTAAGAGTTTAAAGCAAAGAGAATTCATGTAAAAATTGATAGTGAAAATAGCTTTTTCAAAAAGGCAATCAGAAAAAGTGAAGATAAGTAAAATAAAAAGGCAATCAGGAGATTGTGAGGCAACCCAGAATTTAACGGCAGCAACAAGAAGCTGTTACCTACCATCTCTAGATAGAGGGACAAGGATAGGAAGCTGCATTACTGGAGCTGAGGAGAGGTGTTGTGGTGGAAGCCTGTGTACAAAATGGGCCTCTGTAAAAGGAGCCTGAGCCATGGAAGAAACAGCCATGCAGCTGTTACCAGGGATGACACTATGACAGAGAGAGATTGAGAGAACACTTAGATTTTTCCTTTCCCCACTTTTCATCAACTGTCTCCATTGTTTGACCCCACCCTGGAGGCCAGACTTCAGAAAATCTGACACTAGTCAGGGCCTCTGTGTTATGAACTGCGCAGAGAAAAGTGAAAAATGGATTTGAGGAAAAATAGACTCATTATGATCATTATATTCAAGTAGAAATGCAAAAGATGCAACTGAATTTATGAGTATGGAATTCAGGATAGAGATAAGGCATGGAAATATAAAATTTGGGAGTCATTAGCATTTAGATTGCGTATAAAGCCATGAGATTGAGTGAGAGCACCAAGGAAGCAAGTGCAAAGAAAGATGAGGGGGAAAACATCAAGTACTGAGAAATGGGGCATTCCAACATTAAGAGTTCTAGGGAAAAATGGAGAAACCAGTGAAAGAGATTGAGAGGGGGAAAAAAGGACTATAGAAATAATAGAAACCCCAGGAGGCAAGTGAAGGAGAAGGTGGTGATAATGCTGACAATATAGATAAGTAAGAGAGAAAAAGAGACAAAGAGCAGTTGAGAGTGGAGTAGAAGCTTAGTGTGGGAGGAGATTTAATAAAGCATGAAATGAGCAAATATGGAGACAGTGAGTATAAAGGAATCTGTTGAGAGGTTTTAATAAAGAAAGGATTAAGTTCCCTGGTGGTATCCGATAGGGAAAATGTGACAGGCAAGGGTGTTTAGTTGTTTGTTTGTTTTTGTTTTCTAAGAAGGAAGAAATACTACCATATTTGTTTCATTGTGAAGTGACCCAGCAAGGAGGAAAAATTTGATTACATGAAAGATAAGGAAGCATTCCTTGGAAGAGGTGTGCATGTGTTCACAGAGAGTTGATGAGTAAACAAAGGGGATGGCCTTAGGTAGGAGCATGAATATTTTCGTTTTTGGCAATGGTTCTCAACAGGGGGCAATTTTCTCCCTGGGGCATGAGGGGGGAGGGAGTACTTGGCAATGCTTGGAGACAGTTTTAGTTGTTGCAACTCAAAAAAGAGAAGCCAGAAATGCTACTATATATCCTACAGTGCACAGGATAGCTTCTACCTTTCATCCCCAGTAAAGCATTATTTGGCCCATTATGTCAATAGAAAGTGTGTTAAGAAATACAGACCTATGGTAATATGCTAGGTAAGTGGTATGTAAGTCAGGTACTGTTATTAAGTATATGTGGTGGTGGGAGCCTGTATAGTTTTCCTCCTGATTGCTTTAATTTTTTTTTCAGTGACATAAGAAACAAGATCATCATCTGGCAGTGAGATTGGGGAAGAGGATAGGAGAGGTATCAAATGAGAAAACAATTTATAAACTAATCTTAAACAAGAGAAAGAAAGTGATGCATTATGGAAGAATAATGGGTTTCTTCGGTAACATTAAGGACACATTTGATCTTCAATGTCATAGTTTTAAAGAAATAATAATCAGCATGATTTACTTGTATGTTTTTCTCCAACTGCAATCAGGTACATGAAAGCACTCCAGAATTAGCAGAGACATGTATGAAACCAAGGCTGTAGTTTTACAAAGTGAGTCAGGGTTAGTAGATATAAATTTATTTGATGCCCAAGGATAGAACAAAATATTTGAAGGGTTGAATGTAAGAAATAATGAACCATATTCACAAAACAGCAAATAATCATTTGTAGAGATGGTCATTTAATGCATATGAGAGAAGAAATGAGAAATGTGAGTTAAATTTGTACTTATGAAATGGGCAGGGAGTAAACGATGTTGAATCTAGGCTCAATAATCAAATTATTATTTTAGAATACTCAGAATTGCACTACAGCAAAGAAAAGATTGAAGAAGTTAAGTCTAAAAACAAGGAAGTTAATTTTTAAATTAATGCATTAGTCAGGTGTGAATTTATAAAAGCCTTAACTATAACAGGGACAATAAGACTATAGATGATGACAAGGATTGAGGAGTAATACTGGGTGGAATCAATTGGGTTTTGAGCTTCATTACATCTCATGTTTAATAAAGAGTATGTGATTTCTAGTCAATACATAAGAAATCGACATGTTAGAAATAAGAGTAGAAATAAACTATTCAACCTTCAACATTTTGCTAGACTATGTAGGGGAGTTCTGTATAGAAAATGGAGACTCAAGAGTGACAAGAAAATGGTGACACTTCTTGATCAATCCTCTTCCCTGATGGGTACAGGTATATGGGTGACACTCCTGGGAAACACAGGTAGGTGATTAGTCTAATCTGTTAGTAAAGATACTAATGTAGGACTCATGGAAAATAATCCAAATAGTTTTTGGTAGCAGGAGAGTCTCTAACTATAAAGTCTTTTTAGAAGACTGCAGGGTTGTCTAGGACTGCTTATATTAACCAAACCAGGAATCAAAAAACTTACAGCCATAATTCCCAGGAAAGTGTCACATAAACCAGGACACTATCTAACCATAAAAGGGGATATTTTGTAATTATCTAAGTAGCTCTCAACCCAAAAATTGAACATTTTACGTAGAAACTAAGTCTAGAAACTTGCAGAGTACATTAAACGACCAAGAAAGGACCTGAGCTCTATATCTTTTCCTACTTCATTGAGTTCTTATTATTTTATCCCTGAAATTATTAGTAAAGCTTTATACTGAGCAAGATCTCTGATTTGTGAGCCTTCTTCAATGATCCAGTACTTTGAGTGAGCTCAGACTGGCACTGAGGGCATGATTGTTCCTAAATCATTATGCTTACACAATTTTTTTTTTTAAGCTAAAGGAGGCAATGGAAAAAATACAATAAAGCTTTGATTCCAGAGTGGTTGGCTACCCAATGTTACTGTGAGTGGTGAAAACTTTGAGACATTAAGGTGGGTAAGTTTTAGCATTGAAAAGTGGAGGAAACAGACTGGGATCTGGTAGCAAGGAGCAGAGTACAAAGACAAAGGGAAGTTAGAAAATTCTATTAACTGGCATTGCTAGCACACCTGTATAAGTCCAACATTTAAGAGTGGAGGGGATGGTAGTGGGAGAAATGATTGGATTATTCTTTACTGGAAGGTCTTATTTTTCTGTGGCATGGAGAATTTTTTTTTAACATTTTTTAATGTTTTTTTTAAAATGTATTTATTTCTAAGAAAGAGAGAGGCAGCGTGAGCAGTGGAGGGTCAGAGAGAGAGGGAGATACAGAGTCCGAAGCAGGCTGCCGGCTCTGACTAGCTGTCAGCACAGATCCCGATGCAAGGCTCGAACCCACGAACCATGAGATCATGACCTGAGCCAAAGTCAGATGCTTAACCCACTGAGCCACCCAGGTGCCCCAGCTTGGAGAAATCTTACGTCTTCTTGGAAATGACTCAAGCCATAGATTACTCAAGAAACAATTCATGTAATTGGAGACCACGATCAGGTAATGAGTAAATATTGACGGCATTTTATTGAAGACTACAGATTCATCAACAGAAGATTGGTGTATTGTTATTGGCATGCATTCTTCAAATTCACGATCAAGGGATGTGTTAGAATTCTACTATTATTACATAGAAGGGATTGTTCAGGTGAATCAGTAATCATTAAGTGGCCAGAAGCTTTTGAAAAAAAGCTTTTCCAGATATTATGACACCCCATCTTAAGGCAGGGTTTAGCCATGGTTAAGGCAGGGTTTGGCAGCCCTATGCTGAAAAGGTTAAAAACCCCTCCTCAGGTCCCCCAGGGTGCACTCCTTTTCATATGAAAAGAATGTTACAAGTCAAGTGACCTTAGACAGGCTTTCTATTATCCAGAGATAATGCCTTATTTAATGCCATTGACATAGATGATGAAAGGTTTTGTGAAAGGAGCCAGGTGACACTCTCCTATCTTAGGAGTCTTATGCATTCATGGAAGAATCCCCAATCCCACCCTTCTCCCACTACCCCCTCCCCCGCAAAAAAAAAAAATAATAAATAAATAAAACATTCAAAAGGCAGTGACAGACTTTCAAGTTTAGAGGCTACACATGGGAATATATGAAGGAAAAACTGTTATAAGCACAGTGGGAAGGAATTGAAAATAAGAGGAAGAAGTAAAACCCAGCTCATGTGAAACAACTTGCTTGTGAAAAAAAAAGTAAATAAGGTTTTAAAAGAAGTGAACTTTAATAGATTTCCCAATAAGGAACTGAAAGTGCATCAACTTTGGAATAGGATGAGAGGAGGACTATAGTCCCACATCCATCTCTATGGGATACTTGAACAAGGTGCTGGATTTACCCTCCTAGTTAAAACCAGAGGGAATTTGAAAAAGACTGAATGAAGATCTAAAATTTATTCACTCAACGCCCCTGTCGAGCATCTAAGACCACATGTAATAATTTGAGTCAAGTTGCCTGGGATGGTATACAAACTATTTGAGGATTGTTAGAACAGAGTCAAAATAGAATAGAATAGAGTCAAAAGCGCAGTAAACCCTGTGGAAGATAAGAATGATACACATGTCTAAGGCGAACCCTGGATTGTATGGAAAAAACCAGAGAGAAGAACACTATTAGTCACAAATGGAAATGTGTGATTGGAGAGACTATTACGTGGGCACACTGCCTTTACATGAACACAAAATTAGAATTGATATTATATGTGACCTGAGCATTGTCGTCTTTGCCCTTTTCACAGAGCAGAATAACTAGGGCTAGCCTTCATCAAGTTTTAATTAGCCATAATAAATGAGATTCTTTGGGACTGCCCAAACTCTCCTCGGTGGTAAACATTAAGCAATGCACATTCCAGGGGGCAATAAGACACTACCGTTCTAATTAAATAATTGGTTGAGAAGGAAGATTTTCTTCTATTTATTTCCTTTTAGTAGTTCTGACTGGTCAATAAGTAAGGGAGACAGTTCCTGGACATTAACAGGAGACTATTAAGATGGTTCATTTGCATGTCTCAGCTACCTAATATGATGAAAATTGGGTAGGAAATAAAGTAGGCTGAAAAGGATAGATACGTCATCAAGGACTGGCTATGTAATTCATGAGCTGAGTGTGAAATGAAAATACAGGGGCTCTTACTCAAACATTGTTAAGAATTTCAGTGCATCTCCAACTGAGTGTTAAACCCATCTCAGAACCCTCCTAAGCACAGGTTCTCCCTGTTTGACTCTACAGGTTGTATAACCATGAAGCTGGCCCTGTACATCATTACAGACCTGGCTAATGTCTTCTCTCCTATCCCAATTTTGTATTTCAGTTGGTCACCATTGAAACATTCTGGAATTAAAACAAATGAGTGTTTACTATCTTATCATAGACCTGCTTTAATGCAATAGCATATTGCTGTAATCTAGTAAATAGGGATTGATAATCAACAACAAGAAAGTTCATACCCTACATTGATGCTATCAGGATCATTTCTTCTGAGAGAAAGAAGTGGGAGAGGAGTGAAGGATGATAGTCACCCATACTACAGATAGAAGCTGGTTAATAAATCCAACTAAATCTCTAGGCACAGCCCCACGTGTAAAATTCCTGGTAATTATTATGGAGTAAACAGGAACATTCTTTAACTATAAGAAGTGATTTGTGTCTGACAGAACGTGCTGTTAAGTAATAAACTCAGATGCTGGCAAAACTACCCTTCATCTTGGAATCTTGTTTACCCCTATTTACAAAGTCACTAGAAGTAACTCTCAGTGTGAATACAACATGGTATTAGTTTCCTAGAAATGCTGTAACAAATTACCACAAATCAGGTAGCTTAAAACAATAGAAATGTACTCTCTTATAGTTCTGGAGGCTAGAAATCTGAAATGAAGATGTTGGCAGGCACATATCCCTCTGAAAGCTTTAGAAAAGAATACTTCCTTGCTTTCTCCTAGATTCTAATACTCCCAGTAATCCTTGCTGTTCCTTACCTTGAAGACACATGGCTAGAATCTCCACTTCCACTTTCACATCACACCCTTTTGTGTGTCCTCCCCTCTTTCTTAAGAACATCAGGAGTCATTCGATGTAGTACCCTTTCTAATCTAATATAACCTCATTTTTTAATGATATATAGGTAGGTTATTTTTGTTTTTAATTTTTTACAAATAGTTTATTGTCAACTTGGCTTCCATATAACACCCAGTGCTCATCCCAACAAGTGCCCTCCTCCATGCACATCTCCCCCCTCACACCCCAAACCCATCAGTCCTCAGCTTGTTCTCAGTATTTAAGAGTCTTTCATGGTTTTCCCCCCTCCCTCTCCCCCACTATTCTCCCCCTACTTCTCCCCCTTGGTCCTCCGTTAAGTTCCTCCTAATCCTTCTATATGTGCAATCATATGGTATTTGTCTTTCTCTGCCTGACTTATTTCGCTCAGCATAACATCCTCAAGTTCCATCCATGTTGCTACACATGGCAAGATTTCATTCTTTCTCATTGCCATGTAGTATTCCATTGTATAGATAAGCCATATCTTCTTGATCCATTTTTCAGTTGATGGACACTTGGGGTCTTTCCATGATTTGGCTATTGTTGAAAGTGCTGCTATGAACATTGGGGTACATGTGCTCCTATACATCAGCACTCCTGTATCCCTTGGGTAAATCCCGAGCAGTGCTATTGCTGGGTCATAGGGGAGTTCTACTGTTAACATTTTGAGGAAACTCCACACTGTTTTCCAGAGTGGTTGCACCAGTTTACATTCCCACCAACAGTGTAGGAGGGTGCCCGTTTCTCCACATCCTCGCCAGCATCTAGAGTTCTCTGATTTGCTCATTTGATCCACTCTGACTGGCGTGAGGTCGTATCTCAGTGTGGTTTTGATTTGTATTTCCCTGATGAGGAGGGATGCTGATCATCGTTTCATGTGTCTGTTGGCCATCTGGATGTCCTCTTTGGAGAAGTGTCTGTTCATATCTTCTACCCATTTCTTCACTGGGTTGTTTGTTTTTCGGGCGTGTAGTTTGGTGAGTTCCTTATAGATTTTGGATACTAACCCTTTACCTGATATGTCATTTGCAACTATCTTTTCCCATTCTGTTGGTTGCCTATTAGTTTTATAGATTGTTCCCTTTGCGGTGCAGAAGCTTTTAATCTTGATGAGGTCCCAACAGTTTATTTTTGCCCTTGAATCTTTTGCTTTTGGGGATGTGTCAAGAAAGGAATTGCTGCGGTGGAGGTCAAGGAGGTTGTTTCCTGCTTTCTCCTCTAGGGTGTTGATAGTTTCCTGTCTCACGTTCAGGTCCTTTATCCATTTTGAGTTTATTTTTGTGCATGGTGTGAGAAAATGATCTAGTTTCATTCTTCTGCATGTTGCTGTCCAGTTCTCCCAGCGCCATCTGTTAAAAAGGCTGTCTTTTTTCCATTGGATATTCTTTCCTGCTTTGTCAAAGACTACTTGGCTGTACACTTTTGGGTCCACTTCTGAGTTCTCAATTCTGTTCCACTGGTCAATGTGTCTGTTTTTGTGCCAATACCATACTGTCTTGATGATGACAGCTTTGTAGTAGAGGTGAAAGTCTGGGATGGCAATACCTCCCATTTTGGTTTTATTCTTTAGTATTACTTTGGCTATTTGGGGTCTTTTGTGGTTCCATACACATTTTAGGATAGTTTGTTCTAGTTTTGAGAAGTATGCTGGTGCAATTTTGATTGGGATTGCATTGAATGTGTAGATTGCTTTGGGTAGTAATGACATTTTAACTATATTTATTCTTCCAATCCATGAGCATGGAATGTTTTTCCATTTCTTTGTGTCTTCTTCAATTTCCTTCATAAGTTTTCTATCGTCTTCATCGTACAGATCTCTTATATCCTTGGTTAGGTTTATTCCTAGGTACTTCATGGTTTTTTGTGCAATTGTGAATGGGATCAGTTTCTTGATTTCTCTTTCTGTTGCTTCATTGTTGGTGTATAAAAATGCAACTGATTTCTGCACTTTGATTTTGTACCCTGCAACTTGGCTGAATTCTTGGATCAGTTCTAGTAGGCTTCTGGTGGAGTCTGTCGGGTTTTCTATGTAGAGTATCATGTCATCTGCGAAAAGTGAGAGTTTGACTTCTTCTTTGCTGATTTTGATGCCTTTGATTGCCTTTTGTTGTCTGATGGCTGATGCTAGAACTTCCAGCACTATGTTAAACAACAGTGGTGAGAGTGGATATCCCTGTCGTGTTCCTGATCTCAGGGGGAAAACTCTCAGTTTTTCCCCATTGAGGATGATGTTAGCTGAAGGCTTCTCATAGATGGCTTTGATGATGTTTAAGTAGTTTCCTTCTATCCCATCTTTCTCTAGAGTCTTTATTAAGAAGGGATGTTGTATTTTGTCAAATGCTTTTTCTGCATCTATTGACAGGATCATATGGTTTTTATCTTTTCTTTTGTTGATGTTATGTATCACATTGATTGATTTGCGAATGTTGAACCAGCCCTGTAACCCAGGAATGAATCCTACTATATCTTGATGGACAATTCTTTTTATGTGCTGTTGGATTCGATTTGCAACTATCTAGTTGAGGACTTTTGCATACATATTCATCAGAGATATTGGCCTGTTGTTCTCTTTTTTTGCTGGATCTCTGTCTGGCTTGGGAATCAGAGTGATGCTGGCTTCATAAAATGAGTCTGGAAGCTTTCCTTCAGTTTCTATTTTTTGGAATACCTTGAGAAGAATTGGTATTAATTCCGTTTTAAATGTCTGGTAGAACTCCCCTGGGAAGCCACCAGGTCCAGGGCTTTTATTTGTTGGGAGATTTTTGATAACTGATTCGATTTTTTCACTACTTATGGGTCTGTTCAGATTTTCTATTTCTTCCCGTGTGAATTTTGTAGTGAGTGTGTGTTTAGGAATTTGTCCATTTATTCTACATTGTCCAATTTGTTGGCATATAATTGTTGATAGTATTCCCTGATCATTGCTTGTATTTCTGAGGGGTTGGTTGTAAGAAGTCCATTTTCATTCATGATTTTGTCTGAGTGCTCTCTCTTTTCTTTTTCAGAAGTCTGACTAGAGTTTTGTCAATTTTGTTTATTTTTTCAAAGAACCAACTCTTGGTTTCATTGATCTGTTCAATTGTTTCTTTGGTGTCTATGTTGTTTATTTCTGCTCTGATTTTTACTATTTCTCTTCTTCTACTGGATTTGGGGTGCTCTTGTTGCTCTGCCTCTAGTTCCTTTAGGCGAGTTGTTAGATTTTGCACTTGCACTTTCTCTAATTTCTTGAAATAGGCCTGGAGTGCAATGTACTTTCCTCTTAGAACTGCCTTTCCTGCATCCCATAGAGTTTGGATTTTTGTGTTTTCATTTTTTGTTTCCATATATTTTTTTCCATATATTTTTTAATTTCTTCTCTAATTGCCTGATTGGCCCATTCATTCTTTAGTAGGGTATTCTTTAACCTCCACGCTTTTGGAGGTTTTCCAGACTACTTCCTGTGATTGATTTCAAGTTTCAAAGCATTATGATCTGAGAGTGTGCATGGTATGATCTCAATTCTTTTATATTTATTGAGGGCTGCTTTATGTCCCAGTATGTGATCTATCTTGGAGAATGTGCCATACGCACTTGAGAAGAAAGTAAATTCCCTGGCCTCAGGATGTAAAGTTCTAAATATATCCGTCAGATCCATCTGGTCCAATGTGTCTTTCAAGTCCATTATTTCTTTAGTGATTTTCTGTCTGGTTGACCTATCCATGGCTGTAAGCGGAGTATTAAAGTCCCCTGCTATTAGCACATTCTTATCTATAAATTTGTTTCTGTTTGTGATTAATTGTTTTAGATATTTAGGTGCTCCCATATTCGGTGTGTAGACATTTATGATTGTTAGTTCTTCCTGATGGATGGACCCTGTAACTATTATGTAATGCCCTTCTTCATCTCTTGTTATTGTCTTTAATTTAAAGTCCAGTTTGTCTGATGTAAGTATAGCTACTCCGGCTTTCTTTTGATTTCCTATAGCATGATATATATTTCTCCATCCCCTTACTTTTAATCTGAAGGTATCTTCCAGTCTAAAATGAGTTTCTTGTAGACAGCATATAGATGGATTTTGTTTTTTAATCCGTTCTGCTACCCTATGTCTTTTGATTGGAGCATTCAGCCCATTTACATTCAGTGTTATTATTGAAATGTGTGGGTTTAGAGTCTTTGTATCTTTTGTAGGGTTCATGTTTGTGGTGGTGTCTCTGGTATCTTTGTTCCTTGCATCCTTTCCTTCAGAGCATTCCCCTCAGGATTTCTTGTAGGACTGGCTTAGTGGTGACAAATTCTTTCCATTTCTGTTTATTTGGAAAGGTTTTTATCTCTCCTTCTATTCTGTATGACAGGCTTGCTGAATAGAGGATTCTTGGCTGCATATTTTTACTGTTCATCACATTGAAGATCTCCTGCCATTCCTTTCTGGCCTGCTAAGTTTCAGTAGATAGGTCTGTCACCACTCTGATAGGTTTCCCTTTGTATGTTAGGGCCCTTTTCTCCCTAGCTGCTTTCAGAATTCTCTCTTTGTCCTTATATTTTGCCATTTTCACTATGATATGTCGTGCAGAAGATCGATTCAAATTACGTCTAAGGGGAGTTCTCTGTGACTCTTGTATTTCAACATTTACTTCCTTCCCCCAGTCGGGGACGTTCTCTGCTATAATTTGTTTCAGGACTCCTTCAGCACCTTTTCCTCTCTCTTCCTCTTCTGGGATTCCTATGATACGGATATTGTTGCATTTGACTGTATCACTGAGGTCTCGAACTCTTCTTTCTTGTTCCTGGATCAGTTTGTCTCTTTTTTTGTCAGCTTCTTGTTTTTCTATAATGGTGTCTTCTAAATCACTTATTCTCTTTTCTGCCTCTTCAATCCGTGCATTGGAGGCCTCTAATTTATTATGAATCTCATTTATCGCATTTTTAAATTTATCATGCCTATTTTTGTTCTCTGTGTCGGTTGTAGCCATAGTTTCTTTAAGATCCTCTATGCTTTCTGTAAGCCCAGCGATTAATTTTACGATTATTGTTCTAAAATCTTGTTCAGTTATGCTGCTTATGTCTGTTTTGAGCAGTTCATTAGTTGTCAATTCTTCTTGGAATTTCTTTGGAGGAGAGCTCTTTCGTTTCATCATTTTGGTTAGTCTCTTGTTAGTTTTAAAGACTTGTTATGTACTCTGCACCTGTGAGCGCTGCTGTACCCAAGAAGACTCTTTGACTGTCCAGGGCCTATCCTTTCAGACAGTGTTCTCTGAATGGTATCTCTTGGTCTCTCTTGTTGAGATCTTCGTTATTTTATTTTCTTGCTTGTAGCGGTATTTGGGACTCTCCACCATGTGTACTTTGGTTTATTACTTGAGATAGCCCTGAAGAAGAAAACATACAGACAAACACACAGGGAACAGAGGGACACAAACGTACAAACAAATCCAACAATCATGCTAACTAAGATGTAAAACTAAAAAGCAAAGAGAAAAGATGGAGGAGGGAAGGCGAATGATAGAAAATAAAAATACATAAAAAAGTAAAAAAAAAAAAAGAAAAGAAAAGGAGGAATGAAGAAAGCCAATAGACAAAAATTGGTTTAAAGCATATAACCAGATTTCCCAGTTACAATTAAATAGCCGGGTGTATGCAGTGCTTGTTGAAGAGCTAGAGAAAGAGAGAGATGATAGGGCGAAGATGAGGCAAAATTGGAGATAGAATGAACAGGCACAAGGGATAAGAAACTTTTTTCAAAGAGCTAAAAGGGTGGAATATGGTTGGAGAGATGAGAGAAAGAAGTTGGTGTTAGCTAGAGAAACTATCTAGTCTGATTACTCCTGAGAGGCTTTGTTATACCGCCATTAACAGTTCCTCTGGTCATTGCTTCCCTGTTGCTGGGGGTTGAGTGGAGGGTGGGGGAATTGCCGCAGCCTCAGGTCCGCCGGGGTCAAGCAGCCATACAACCCGAGTGCGTCTGGGGATCGTAGCGACTTCAGGTCCGCAGAGTCCGCGCCGCCTCACCCCGCCGCAACCGCTTTAACAGCCGCTGCCACTTCAGCGGGCAACTTTCGCTCACGCAGCCGCCGTTTCACCGGGTGCCGGCGGCACTTCACCGGGTCGCAGCCACCGCTGCTTTAATGGGCCGATGTCGTGCGCGCCACTGCCGCTTCACCCGGGGCTGGGACCGCCTCCGCAGGCATTGCTGCTGGTTCACTGGGCCGCCGCCGCCGCCGTGGATGGTGCCCGGCGCAGGGCAGTTCAGTGTTTCCTGGCGCCTTCTGGGACCAGGGCTCCTAGTTTAAAGTCAGCACCCCAGCCAGAGCTAAAAAACACTGTCTTTCCCGGCTGAGGTTTTTTCTCTTCTCCAGGGACGGTTCTATGAGCCATCTCAGCTTTTCTTTCCTTTCCCCTGGACTCGCGGCAGCTCCCCACCACTCGCCGGTGTCTCACTGACCGCAGCTGCACGCGAGCCGGGCTCCCTCCCCTCCCTCCGTGTCTCTGGTCCCGCCCGCTTTGATCTTCCCCAGTTCGCACTCACGCACTTGTGAGGTCTCCTTCCCAGTGCACTCTGTCTCTTTCTCTTCCCACACTCCTGTGGCTCAGTGTCCTAGGACTTCAGGCCTTCTCTGTTTGACGGATGGGTGCAGGCGAAATGTATGGTGCTTCCTACTTCTCCGCCATCTTGCCTCCCCTCCGATCTTGCTAGTCTAATATAACCTCATTTTAACTAGCTAAATCTGCAAAAATCTTATTTCCATATAAGGTCATCCATATTCCAAGGTTATGAGCAGGTACAAATTCTAGTGAAACACTATTTAACCTATTATAGGTACTGAGCAAAAACAAGCATTAAAAGTAGAATAGTAGGTGATAGCACAGTAACATCAGGTCCTTATGATCCAAGACAATTGATCAGATATTAGAAAATACCCAAACCAGAGCACTTTTGAAGAAATTAAGCAGGGCCGCTAGGTCAAAATCCTGAGGATTTTGACTGAAAATTTGCCTCTGCTACCTGTTTATTATGATCCATTTGAAAGACACATGCCATCACACAGGATGAAGTAGCCAATGTCAATAGGTAGGGCAGAATATATAATTTATGTGACCCTCAGTGCAAAATGTGCATGCAAGGCCTTTTGCTGAAAAATTATTGAGTTGATTTAGTTAAGTCATTGTGTCCTCAGATTAATGAGACGTCAGTCACAAAACCCACTAGATCATGAGCTAGTAAGGAGGGAATGAGGGAGATCACCATAACCCATCTTTCCCACCTCTAAAGCCTTCTTTTGTTTTGCTGCTAATGATGGTCCCAAATCCAAACTTCAATTTATATATACTAGAGGAAGGTTACATCAGTGACCAAGGCATGATATGCATGACATTGAATTTGACAGTCCGTGTTGTACAACGTAATTTGTGGAGGGTCTTTACTGCCTCCCATGTAGCCAATCAGGGTTATGGGTGAAAGCAGCCTCACAAACAAGCAGAGAAAACACCCCCTGAGGTATGTCAAAGCCTAAAACATTTGTTTGCGTGTGCTACCAAGACTCTTATTACTGGCTGTATGTGTAAACATTATGTGTTGTAGCTACAAAACCTGAGAGTGGGAGGAAGTGTTTTGAAAATAGGGTGAAATTATAGCAGATGGAAAAGATGTTTATAAGTAGATTACATTACCGTAGAGGGAAGCCACCACAATATTTCCACGCAGGCAGCTCAGAGACAGGGTATATTTAACTGTCTTTTGCTATTCTTCTCCAAATGGCCAATGTTGGTGAAAATCTTATGGCCTGTTTTCTGCAGAAAACTGAAATTGGACTCCTACTGATTTGAATGTTCTACCTGCAAAATTTGGATAAAATAAATCACAGAGTATTCTCTGATGACACAGTTTATGGGTAGGTGAGTACAGTTATCATTTAATTCCAAGGCTTTGTTTACCAACCTAGGATTTTTTTTTTCCAGAAAATACTACCTATCCTATGAATTGCATACAGCAGAAGATGCTGGATAGCAGAGATTCTGTACCCCATGTGGCCATAAATCAAGATGATACATTGCTAAGACAGCTCCCTGGGTATGACAGAAGGCAGACAGTGATCACCTACTTGGTATATCACAGCTTAATCTCATGTGTTTGTTTAAACATGTAAATGTGAATGTGGATGGATTTAACTTAAATAATGCAAAAATGGGACCCAGAAAGCTTCAGGGAATGTGCATTTGGGTGTGATTTGTTGGTCTGAAATTACAAATAACGCCTAGCCAGAGGTACATAGAGAAATTTATGGGAATCCTTATGACACAACTATCTTGCATTTGGTGGTAGAATAAACCTAATTGGGAGTCTCATGACTCACAATATTTTTGAATGCAGACAAAACTTTACACATTTAATTAACACATAATCCCAACAACATATGTGGCAGATTAATCAGCACTGGTCTCCCTGTGCCAGGAATTTTGCAGGAATTACAAGAGTTGTTTGTGGGGTATTGAATCTTCCTGAAATATTATTCCAGGAGCCCAATCATTATGATGCAAAAAACAAAACAAAACAAAAACCTTGGTACTTCAAATAATGACACTAGAGAGAGTTTGTTTATAGAGGATGAGCTGCTGGAGGAAATCAGCTTGGGTAGAAGACAAAACTCTAAATGAATGCTCTGAATGAATAATGACTCTTCTATACTCATTAACAAGGCTGGAAGTAAGCTTGCACCTTAACTCAGGAAGGACTATTGGATATTCTAATCACTATGAAATGCATTGTCTTTCAATTTCAATAGGGTGAGTTCACAAAGAGCTAGGAAGGCTTAAAGAAGTAAGAAACCAAGCTAAAGAATGAAAATCATGGGAAAACTGTCTTTAATGTCTGTTATGGCTGGTTGTCCCTAAACACTGTGAACTTTAGCATTGCTTTCTAACAGCCCAGGTCATATTAATAAAAAAAGGGTTTGCCTCTGTGCTATGTAATTTGTGGAACTGGATGGATAAGGGATAATTCTCTGATATCCATAGGAGGTGGGGGAGGAATCCAAAGGCTCTAGTATATAACAACACATGAAAACCGGTAAACCGGTGTCTATAAAATCTTGGGATATATCCAGGATATAATTGTGTTTATGAATCATGTAAACTACAGAGTTTAGTGAATATCACCATTAAATCACCACTTTGGTCATTGGAAATATATGATATGTAAGAAAAAGTTACTTTCACTGAAAGGAATATTATTTTCACTTATGTAAAGCGTGTCAAGTATTACCACAGCATTTCTGTCATGCCTAGATAATGGCTTAAAATTTCACTGATAGAATTAAACTCATTTGTTTAGGGGATGATATACAAATGAAAAAATGTTGTGGGGGCTGATATGAAGACCCACAATTAAAATGAAATCAATAGGAACTTTTTTCCAGACAAAAATTGATCTAAGAAAATCATGTATTTAATTAAATTCTCCCATAACACACAGAAAACAATTCAAATAATTGAGGTTAATGGAGGAAAAAAAGGAAATGAGTTATAAATGGACTTCAGAAGACCTGTAAAAAGAGATGTTAGCAGAGAACATATTTTGTAGAAGGAATTCTTACTCTCTATTGGATAATTCAAATCAAAGTCAAAATATTGGAGAAAATCTTATAAGACCAATAATGAAAATATACCAGAAATATTTGGCCCCAGGATGCTGATCTAAGTCAGAGGGTGAGTTAAAAAGACAAGGATCTGGTCCATCCCCCACCCACCTCTCTCTATCAACCCTGTTTGTTCTCTATTGTTATCAGTGTCTTAATGGTTTGTTTCCCACTCTCTTTCCTCCCTCCATCCCTTTCTCATACGTTCATCTGTTAGATGGGTGATAGGTATTAAGGATTATTGTCATGATGAGCACTGGGTGTTGTATGTAAGTGATGAATCACTGAATTCTACTCTCGAAAATAAATAAATAAATAAATAAATAAATAAATAAAAGTAAAGGGTCCAACAACTAATCTGTGATTCTCTTCTATTACTGAGAAGACACCCTCCCAGGACACAAAGAAAATATGTGACCTAGTGTGATTGTGTAAACATACTAAGAACAGAGCTCCTGGCAATCAATCCAAATGTTTTCCTGCACGTAGAAGAGTGACTATCAATAGAAATTCTTTTAGTAGAATGTGACCCAGTTGTTGAGGATTGCTGACAGTTAGCAAAGCAGGGAGCTATGAACTTATGGGGGAATGACACCCTGGAAAATGCTACATATGCTATGCAACTCTCTGGTAAAAGAATACAAATAGTTTACAACTGAAAAGGTGTCTCCATGTATGTGAAGTGTCCACACACCTCCCTAAAAATCCCTTCACTCTGCCTGGGCAAGGGAATGTCTGATGAAAGAGCCAAAGGTCTGGGGAATCAGAATAAGATATCTGAACCAATTCCTGTTTTTCCAGTGCCGAATGATCACCTGAGTTTTCAAAATTAGTAGTAAAGCTTACTCTTCCATAAGATCTTAGATTCTTGCAAGTCTAACTTCACAATTTAATCATTTTGTATTATCTCAAAGAATCAGGTCAGTGTAAAGAAATGAATCCAGAAACCTCAAAAAGTTTTAATGTTTAGGAGTCAGAGTAGATAAGAAAGAGAACCTGTATGACTTGCAAATGTATGAGAACTAGGAAATAAAAATATAGAAATAAAAGAAGGACAGAATTTCATGCAATGAGCTAGAGCAAGCAGGTAAAAAACAATAAATTAACAGTATCTCTCAATAGTGAAGATAGAGTATGGGGGCTAGAAGAATGCTATCTGTGTTGTAATACTCAACTCTGCCTTTGTAGTGCCCACACCACCAGAGGCAATATGTAAACAGGTGAGTGTAGCTGTGTTCCAATAAAAACTCATTTACAAAAACAGGTGGCAACCAGGATTTGGCTCATTGGCTGCAGTTTGCCTATCCCCGGCTTAACAAACCCATCTCTGGTCATAAGAAGGATTTTTCTTTAGTTTTAAACTTTCCCATGTACTCAAGGAAGAGAAGTAAAACTAGAAGATCTAACAAAGGAAAATATAAAACATGCAATGAATTCCTAATGGCAGTGTAAGGAGATGTATTTATGAACATGGGATAAAAGCTTTCCCTGTGTCATTTATTCCTAGGAGATGGGAAGGAAAAAGCCAAGAACTGATACAAATTAGAGTCAGCAACTTTAAAATGAGGGAATTAATATTACTGTGGGAAACAGAAGACAAAGTCCATCTGCTAAGTATCAAGCACGGTTGATTGAAAAAAAGTTGGTGAGTGTTGAATTATCTATTGTGCAAAAAGAAATGAGAAAAACAATTGAAAAAAATTGGTGAGTGTTGAATTATCTATTGTGCAAAAAGAAATGAGAAAAACAATTGATCAGAAAGTCAAATAATTTAAAGTGATAATAGGGCACAGTAATCCAGACACAGAGTTTGTGTCATTCACTAAAGTATCTAACTCAAGAGAGTAAACTATGCCTCCTGAAAGAAAAAGTCACCATTTGAACTTCATTGCTCAGACTTGTGTTGTTTTAGGAAGTTCTACGAAGTTTCTAAGTGTTTTTTTCAAAGAAGTTCAGGAGTGGATGCAAATGTAACATGAAATAAAGAAATAGCAGAATAGAATACATTAGCAGAAACATATTTTTAATATTATAATAAACACTATCAAACAAATAATTTGTTTTAATTTAGTTTATAATACAATACACATACATACATCAATTTTAACCTATGACCAAATCCATAATCATGTGAAAAGTAAATATTTCTTTAAGCTTTTTAAAAAATACTAAGCAGATGTAGAATATTTAGCTCCAAATTAATTGGGAGAACTTCATAGTAGCTTATAATTAAGTTGCCTTTAAATATGCCTGAACCTTCCAGCAAACATCTGTGGTATTTGTCGCCACATGTTGCAGCACGATGAGGTGATTTGAATTCAGCAAAAATTTTAATAGCTTAAGTTGAAACACGAATTATCCTAAGGGAATCTAGTGGATATGCATTCAAGAATATAAGTACCATATCTATTTCTTTCATGAATATTGGCTATGCTTTGATGTAGTAATCGTTCCTAGCCAAACATCTTATGAAGACAAATGATTGATATAATGGATGACCTAAAGATGCCCTAAAGCACATGAAAACAGAAATACCTTTGTCCTGAAGAAGCATTTATTCTACATCTATAATTTGAATATAAAATTTGAATGTAAAAATTGTGGCTGAAAATATTCTACAAATCACAAGGAACTGCATTCAAACTAGTGCTGTGGCATCCATTCAAAACATCTGAAGTCATTTGTCTTTCTGAATTACACCCAATGTAAAGCTTTTTCACACAGAACTAAACAGAAGTGAGCATCAGTAACACTTCCAACACGCATACATTTTGTTCTAAAGGAACAGCTGTTACTTGATGAAAAGTTGATGAAAGATGCCCAGCATTTGTTTTTAAAAAAGTTATCACCCAAATAAGAATTGTTGGGAACCAGATGTTAAAATTGAGAGTGGTCTGTTTATTTCAGTTGAGAGTGTTATAAAAATGTTAATAAGGTGTTTTTATATCTATTACATGGTGATGTTTGACTCTTTAATGTGCTTTTTGTTATATTTGACTGCCATTTCTATAGACTGGTGTTATTGGCGTTAGATCACTGACGAGTAAATAAAGTGAGAGAAATGCTCTCTTGGCACCAGAATAATGAACTGGAATGGAAATAGGTGACATGATTTTGCAGACACCTTACAATGAAGGCTTTGAAATACTAATATATTTCCTGTGCTGAGAAATAACCACTCATTATTTAACTTGCTAATTATCATCTCAACCGAAGGAACTGTACTACCTAAAACGGCCTAGACATCTGAAGGAGACCATGATTTCTCATTACCTGAATACATTACTAGCCATGTGCAGCCCACCCCCATCAGTTTTAACGGGTTTCAATCAGCCACTTACTATTTAATGTGTAAATTCTTTTAATTACATAAATAATACATTCTCTTTATTGACAACTAACACATTTCAAGAACACTTAAACCCTCATTGAATAGTACTGAAACCCAATTTCTTCTTCAGAGATAATTATTGTTTCCAGTTTTGTGTGTATTTTCTCCTAATATATTTGATGCATTTATAAATGCATATATATTTTCTATTGAAAATAAGCATGGGGGCATCTGGGTGGTTCTGTCAGTTAAGCATCCGACTCTGGATTTTGGCTTGGGTCATGATCTCATCATTTCTGGTATTGAGCCCAATATTGGGCTCTATGCTAACAGCATGAGACATGCATAGAATTTTCTCTCTCTCCTTCTCTCTCTGCGCTTCCTCTGTTCTCTCTCTCTCTCTCAAAATAAATAAATACAGTTAAAAAACTTTAGTAAAAAACGTAACAAAAATATGTACTATTGGCTTTTGCGAGTATGCTCTCTTTAAAGAAGTGCTCGTTATGGGTCAGTTTGAGGTTTGTCTTTTTTTTTCTGTTAAACAATATACCTTAAAAATCTTACCATGAGAGGAACATTAGCATGAAATGTAATAAAATTAATAATATTAGACTTATTTATCCCAGTGTTTACTGTGCACTGGGCATTAACTGTGGTATATGGATTATCTCATTTAATCATCATGACAAACCAATGGAATTGATAATGTTCTTACTGCATTTTACAGAAGAGGGGGCAAAAGGAAATACTTTTTTCAAGGTCAATACAAGGAACATGATTTAATCCAGATGGTTCTGTTTTTCAGAAATCATGTCATTAACCATTACACAAAATGGCAGCACTGTAGTCTGCATAATGAATAAACCATTATGGTGTAGCCATTTTTGTCATGATAGATGTTTAAAGTTCTTCCAATTGCAGGTTGCAATACTGCAGTCAACATTCTTGCATATTGTTTACAATGTATTTACAAAGGTGGGAAAGCTAAGCCTTATGTTTATAATTTATATAGACTGGAGAATACATAAGAATTGTACCCTAAAGCAACTCTTAGTTACACATTATACCAGCATAGTTTGAGCCTTCTCACATCCCTACACCCTCAAAAACCTTGTTAAAGTTTTTCATATTGCAGAGCACCTGGGTGGCTCATTTGGTTAAACTTCCAACTTTGGTTCAGGTCATGATCTCATGGTTCATGGGTTTGAACCTCACAAGGGGCTCAGTGCTGACAGCTCAGAGCCTGGATCTTGCTTCAGATTCTGTGTTTTCCTTTCTGTCTGCCCCTCCTCTACTTGCACTTTGTCTCTTTCTCTCTCAAAAATAAATAAACATTTTAAAAGGTTTAACAACAAAAAAGTTTTTTATATTGCCAAACTGATAGATGGAAAATTGGTACTTAGTTTTAATTCATTTAGCTGATTAGTGATATTAGGCTAATTTCATATGTTCATCATTATTTGTATGTACTATAATTCAGGAAGTCTGTTCAGAATTTTTGGTTGTTTTTCCATTACTTTGAGTCTCTCCAAGAACCAATTTGAAAGTTAATTCTTCCAAAGAAACTTTCCTGTTTCCCCAATTTGAAACACTCTCTTCCTCATTTGCATTTCACAGTAATTTATTTACAAATTCTCCTATGCAATCATATTCTACTTTTTTCCATAATTGTTATTTCCATATTATCTAATCTCCCCTTTAATCTCCTTTAGGTAAGAGTTTGTGCTAATTAATGTTTATGATTCATATTAAGATTAACAAAAATTAAAATAATGAAAAATTTCTTTAATTTACCTTTTTAGTTTTTTTCCAATTACTATTTATACCACCTACTGACAGCCTTATTTCTAGCATATCTTACTTTGAAACAGTAAAAGCAAACTGAAGAAAACAAATATTCTTTTATGATCATTCAGATTCAGAAAAGTGATGGGCTGTAAATACTGAAATAAATGAGATTCACTTTATCCATATATATTCTAAGAGAAACTCATCATAGGTCTAGAAACTTCTCTAAATTTTGTCCTGTAAGAGAATTTAAAAAATATGTCTTTCTTTAAATTATAAAGAATAAGGGGCCTCTGGGTGGCTCAGCCAGTTGAGCATCCAACTCTTGATTTTGTCTCAGGGCATGATCTCATGGTTCATGGTTTTGAGCCCCAGATTAGGCTTGGCACTGACACTGTGGACCTGCTTGGGCTTCTTTGTTTCCCTTTCTCTCTGCCCCTTCTTCCTCAAAAATAAATAAACATTGGGGGCATGTGTGTGGCTCACTCAGTTAAACATTGCACTCTTTATCCTGGTTCAGGTCATGATCTCAAAATTTGCAGGATCAAACCCTGTGTTGGGTTTTGCACTGACATCATGGACCTGTTTGGGATTTTCTTTCTCCCTCTATTTGACCCTCCCCTGCTCATACTTTCTCTCTCTCTCTCTCTTTCAAAATAAATAAACATAAAAAGCGTAAGTGTATAAATAAAAATGCTCTACACAGCAAAGAAACCAATCAATAAAACTAACAGGCAACTGATGGAATGGGAAAAGATAGTTGCAAATGACATATCAGATAAAGGGCTAGTGTCCAAAATCTATAAGGGACTCATCAAACTCCACACCCGAAAAACAAACAACCCAGTGAAGAAATGGGCAGAAGATATGAACAGACTCTTCTCCAAAGAGGACACCAGATGGCGAGCAGACACATGAAACGATGCTCAGCAGCCCTCCTCATCAGGGAAATACAAATCAAAACCACACTGAGATACCACCTCACACCGGTCAGAGTGGCTAAAATGAGCAAATCAGAGGACTCTAGATGCTGGCGAGGATGTGGAGAAACGGGCACCTTCCTAAACTGTTGTTGGGAATGTAAGCTGGTGCAGCCCCTCTAGAAAACAGTGTGGAAGTTCCTCAAAAAATTAACACTAGAACTCCCCTATGACTCAGCAATAGCACTGCTATGAATTTACCCAAAGGATACAGGAGGGCTGATGCATAGGGGCACGTGTACCCTAATGTTCATAGCAGCACTCTCAACAATAGCCAAAATATGGAAAGAACCTAAGTGTCCATCAACTGACGAATGGATCAAGAAGATGTGGTATATTTATACAATGGAATACTACATGGCAATGAGAAAGAATGAAATCTGGCCATGTGTAGCAACCTGGACGGAACTAGAGGGAGTTATGCTGAGCGAAATAAGTCAGGCAGAGAAGGACAGATACCATATGTTTGCACATATGGGTGGATTAGGAGGAAGCTAATGGAGGACCATGAGGGAGAAGAAGGGGAAAAATAGTGGGGGAGAGGGAGGGAGGCAAACGATGAGAGATTCTTGAATGCTGAGAACAAACTGAGGGCTGATGGGGGTTGGGAAGAGGGGAAGAGGGGTGATGGGTATGGGGGAGGGCACTTGTTGGGATGAGCACTGGGTGTTATGTGGAAACCAACTTGACAATAAACTATTTAAGAAAAAAAAGAGTATAAATAGATATTTAAAAATAATGATAAACTTAAAAATTCTTTAAAAATTCAAAGAAAACTATTGAAAATTTCTTCCATTATTAAAAAATGATAATAATGAAAGTTTAATACAGTTTTTATTTAGTTTGTTCATTTAAGGGTTTTTTTGGCATATTATGATATATGTGATTTAATACAATAATAAAGAGATAAAGACAATGCAGGAGTTTAAACAGAATTCGGTATATAAATGAGACTGATTTGTGAATTTCTACCAAATAACAACAGATTCTGTTCTTTGGTGGACTCTTCAGTCTTCCTCAGGTTTTTCAGATTTTAAACATTTCCCCATGTGACCTGAAACTAGCGAGTACAGTTTACTTTGGACTTTTGAATTCTGTGGGTGACAAGAAGTCATGGACATTCCTTTGGAAGCCTCAAAAGTAATGGTATGTACCCTTTGAGTTAGTGTTTTATTTATTAGAACCCACAAATATATAGGAGGAAATTCAAGGATGTGAGCATAGAGTTTGTAATTGAATACTTTATCTTCTATGGTGCTCACTGGAAAGTAGAGATTAGGAGTTTAAATCCATAATCCTGGTCCCTAGTTCAAGTTCTCAAAGTGTTTATTTTTTGCTCCTAGAAGGGATTCCGCTCATTTATGTTTAAAAGCATAGTGTTTTAAAAGTCTACAAAATATTATTAACCAGATATAGCTACTGAAAAGTCAAGAACATGTTATCCACAATCCCAAAAGACAATTCTTCTGTATTGTTTCTTGGGAACATTAGTTTTTTGAGATATAATGAAAGAACAAAATGACATTCACATTTAATAAATTTGGGATAATTATATACTTTAGCTTCCTCTTAAATATTCGAAAAGAGCATATTAAGAGTTATAAGGCAAAATTATGTTTAAGCCACTGTAAAAATAAAACATGTTTAATAGTGGAAATCTCCCCCCCTCCCCCAAGATTACACTTTCAGAATATAAAAGTCTTGTCTATATGATTTCTTATGCCATACTTATGGCAAATACCATGAAGATATTTTTCATGAAATGGGGTATACCTATATGTGATTTCCTAGATGAGTTGAAAAAAAGCACTCACTTGGTAATATTCATTCCTCATAGTAACTTTGATATTCCCTTTAGAAAATACCTCAGTATCTTGCTTGTTCTCTCTTGTATTCTTTTCTCACTGCAATCAGCCAAGTTGTGCAGCTCTTCTGTTTGGTCAAGGTTTACATTTAATATAAACAGCTTTGGCATTCCATAAATCTGGAATCAAATTCCAACTGTGTTGCTGATTAGTTGTGTAAAATAAGAGCAGATTTTTGAATCTCTCATTTGGTTTCTTCATTTGTAAAGTAGAGATATTAACATAAACCCTAGAGGGGTAGTTTAAATGACATATTGAACAGAAATAAGTTTATATAGTAATTGCTACATAGGAAAAACTCAGGAAACCATGGCTATTATTATCATTATTAACATTTCTAAGAAACGAAGGCTGACTTGGTTTTTACAATCCAGTCAGAAGAAAGGTTGATTTTACACACACACACACATACACACACACACACACACACACACACACACACACCATATTCTTTGTCACTTCAAATGTAGAAAGCAAGTTAATTAGCCACCTTGTATGTCCATTTTCTGTTACAAAAAACAATGGCAATATATTTGTAGACACTATTAGTAGGCTTTATCATGGGCTAAACAAAAGCTATACATAAACTTTCTCTTGTCTATTTTTTCATCTAATAAGCTAAAATATCCATGTATTGGTAGAGGTAGGCATGTAATGCAGGTAACATGTAAAAGGATGCCACAAAGCAAAGTTTCTAGGAAGACCTTAAAGAGCACAAACTTAGCTTGTATGTCTTTGGTCCTTTGTCCTTTGTAGCTTCAGCCTTTCCTTGTTTTCTTGTCTAGAGTGTGGACTTCATGCCTCAAAGTGCTACAGACATCATGCAACTGTATATGACACCTCACTCTAAGGACATGCTAATAATGTCATTGCATGTCTGTAACTCGAATCTTCAATGTCACAGTTCCACTGCTTTTCTCCCAGTCCTAAACTACCTTCTCCTGCTTCTTTCATAGGAGAAAATAGGCCCCTTGCATGTTAAGGCTACTTTTATTTATATTCTGTGTTACTTATAGCTAAAACTTATTGTAACTAAAATCAATATTAATACTTAGGTCACAGATTCAGTGTATAATCTTCAGTGTGAAGATTATAATAGATTAAGTACAGAGTTCTGCTCGTTCAATAAATAATTTTAAGGGACTGTTTATGATTAATGTGATATTTAAGCCACTGGAATAATGGGGTAGACTGAAGGGTCTGGATCTCTTTGATTACATGAAACTAACTGGAGACAGCTGAACGCAGCAAATAAATAGATAATTGCAGATTTGGGCCACTTCTCTAAATCTGATAAATGTGGCAGAGAAGACTAAGTGTAGATGTAGAGGAAGAAAAAGTGATTATGAAAAGGTGATCAATGTAATATAATCTAATGGATGATATTCAAAGATAGGGATATTTGAGAAAAAAAGAAATGGAAACATTTAGCTTTGTAAAACAACATTCCTCTTTTAAATCAACAACACAATTTATCTAATGTATATTAAAGCAATGGTTTGTTGGTAGGTCAGAAAAGAAAAGTTGATTAGTATAGTGAGAAGGAGATTGGGAGAAATATTAAACAGATAAACAGACGGCAGATTATGTAGAGGCTTATAGGAAATAACAAAAAGATGTTCTATTCCAGTAGTATTGCTGAGTAAGAAATCCATTTCAAACGTATGGGAATAAATCAGTAAACTTTTATCATAGCCACACATTGCAAGGGTCAGGAATTAAGAAAAGACCCAATGGGGATGGCTTTTGTCTGTCTCAGTGATGGCGTCTCATCAGGGAAGACTCACGTACCTGGTAGTGACTCAGATCACTAGGGGCTTGGGCAGCCAGAACTGAGATGTTCATTTCCAAGACTCTGTCTTTATTCACATATTTGGCACTTGGCCTGTAACATTTGAAGTCAGACATGATCTAGGTCAGACTCTTATGCAAGTTCTCTTCAGATAGCTTGGGTTTCTCTCAGCATCAGAGAAGACCTCCTGAGAGCATGTTCTGATAGGACTGAGCAAAAGTCACGTGGCCCATTCTAATCAGATCTCAAAGGTCATGTAACATTGTTTCTTTGGTGTTGTAGTAGGTTAAGGAATCATTGGTCCTCCCAGATCAAGGTCAGGGACCTTAGACTCCATCTTTCTGTGGTATCAAAGTTGAAAAACTCTGAAGCTACATTTCATAACTGTAACACTATAGCAAATGGGGGAAAATACAATATAGGTATATGTTTTACTGTCTCCATTCTTAAAAGTACTGGTTTTTCACTCTCCTCCATATTCTGCTACTCATAATCTTTCTCATTTTTCTCTATTAAGTTCTGTTTTTCAGAAACAATCCTGATCAGTTATTTTACATTAAATTATAAAATAAAGATAATTTTGAAGTATTGTCCCTTGCAGGAGGAGGCATATTTAATTCACAAAAATATAGATCTGGATAATTTATTAAACTTCATTTCCTAGGGGAGTCAGAGTAGAAAGGTAAAGAGTCTGACAGGGTATAATGAATATGCATATATTATATTAGTATAGAAATTGTGGCTCATTAAGACACATTTTTCCTATCAACTAAGAACTCATTATTATTTTGTCTTGCTATATGAGACTGAGGACACATATAGCCAGTTTTTATTTTTCCTAAATAAGCCCAAATTAGAATATTTTCCTGAATATTTTAATTATAACATTTTATCTTCAAATTAAAAATAATTCTCATCTCTAAACCTTTTATTTTAATTCAGAGACTTCTAGCTCATAAATTTCCCTTAACTATAAATAAGACTCTAGTCATAAAATTCAGGCAGCAATGGGGATAGTTATTGTTTTGAAGGCAATAATCATTGCCACCATTCATAAAAATATAAAATAGTTGCTTTGTCGAGTGATTTTATATTATCATAGAATTTTTTCTTCAAATTCTTTCAATAAGATAAAAATGAGCATTTCTAAGTATTTTATATAAAATCAGTTAACTTAACAACATTGAATTTTTCACCTTACTGTAGAACTTAATTTACTGAGTTATAACCACTGAATCAAATAATTATTCTATGTTTGCAGTATTTTACAGGTTTTTTCTATTATAATTCTTTTTTTTTTGTCTATGTATGAGGGAAAAATTTTTCACGTTAATTAAAGATATTAGAGCTTCTAAGAAAAAATGGAAGCTAGGGCAGAATAATCCTTATTTCAGTTATACTCCATGATTTCTATATATGGATTTTAAAAATCCCCCAAATTCTGTGCCATAGAAAAAGCAGTGCCAGAGTATCAAACAGAACACTGGAAACAAGTCATGGAAGATACAGAGAGGAAGCATAATAATGTAATTCTTGAAAAATTATAGTATTATAGAGTTGGAATTTGTTCCTTCTAATTTTCAGAAATAGTCTCTGAGTTTAATAAGAGAGAATACTATCAGGAAAGAAGCATTTTTATGGTCTAAAAGTCTTTTTTGGCCATATTCATTTTCATACTTCAACTCTCATTTTTATGTTAACAATTCCATAATAGCTGTATTTATTTTTTCTTTGTATAAATTTTATTTCAAAATGGAAATTCTCTTTAAAGATATCAAAAGCAAGACACCCGGGTGGCTCAGTGGGTTAAGCATCTGACTTTGGCTCAGGTCATGATCACAATTTGTGAGTTCGAGTTCTGTGTTAGGCTTTATACTGACAGCTAGCTCAGAGCCTGGAGCCTGCTTCCGATTCTGGGTCTCCCTCTCTCCCTGACCCATCAGCACTCATGCTCTGTCTGTCTGTCTCTATCAAAAATAAATAAATATTTTAAAGAAACATTTAAAAATATATCAAAAACAAAAATTACTGAATTTGTATTCGAGAAGTTCTGCTTCTCTGTCTTCTCTATTTCAGTCATTGTTACTACCATTGTTTCTTTGTATCAGATACAATGAGTGAATTGATGAATCGCTGATGTTTCTTTTATATATTATTTTTATGAAGTCTCCTTGTTTTCCAGTACCATTGTATGTCACTTCATATATCAAAATCACATTTGTTTTGCTCCTTCCCTCCAAACATACTTGTCCACTTAATCTTACACAATTCTCTCAATTATACAACAAATTATGATTCTATTCATAAACCTTCAAAGACTTCTCACAGAATTTTAACAGAATTAGAATAAATTTTAACAGTCATGTGGTAATGGATAACAAAATACTCCAACCATCTATTCTTTTTTTTTCGAAAGTTTGTTTGTTTATTTAGAGACATCATGTGCCTGTGCACCAGCAGCAGAGGGACGGAAAGAGAAAGAGAGAGAGAGGATCCTGAGCAGGCTCCTGCTGTCAGTGTAGCACCTAATCTGGGGCTTGGTTCTAAGGACTGTGAGATCATGACCTGAGCTGAAACCAAGAGGAGAGTGTGCCCTTGTTCTTCTTTTTAAAAAACCACTATATAATTAAAAATTTCCACTTCCAATTATGAAACATTTCAAACATGCCAAAAAATAGAAAAAGAAAGAAAACTTTTGGTACAATGATATAACCATAAGCAAGATTTTACTATAATATCTTAAGAGATACCTAGTGGCTTCAATTTGAAGTTTACTTATATATTTCTTTACTTTTAACAGTACAGTATTTAAAAAGATATAGCTATAGAGAATATTTCTATATAACATACAATGTTGTTTATATCTTTAAAATTCAAGTAAATATCATAATTTTCTATATATTATGTGAAATGGACTTTCTAATCCCGCTATTGTATTTTTGAGAGCCAGTCCTGATGATACCTGAATATTTACTTTTGTTAAATTTCTATATAGGATTTCATTAAATAAATAATATGAAAAGTTCATATTAAGGAATGTTTAAGAATTATTTTATTTATGATTTTAATAATTTTATCATTCGATAATTTTAATAAATTTTAATAAAATTAATAATTTTTCATATTTTAATAATTATTTTTAATGTTTATTTTTTCTGCGAGAGAAAAAGAGCACGAATGGGGGAGGGGCAGAGAGAGGGGGAGACACAGAATCTGAAGCAGGCTCCAGGCTCCGAGCTGTCAGCACAGAGCCCAGTGTGGGACTAGAACCCATGAACTGTGAGATCATGACCTGAGCCGGTCAGATGCTTAGCCTAGCTGGCTGAGCCACTCAGGAGCCCCTTAAGAACTATTTTAAATGTTAAAAATAGTGCTGTAATGAATATTCATGGTCTCTTTTTTCATATATGCTAGAATTTCTGTAGGATAGACCAAGAGCAGGCACAGGGATTTTGAGACTTTGAGTACATGCATCTTCAGTCCTTCTTGGCATTGCCAAGTAGCTTTCCAAAATAGTTGTATAAATTTATCTTCCCACAATACAAGCATTAGAGTTCCTATTTTCCCATGGCCTCACCAACCAGGGGAGACTTGCTCAAACGCTAAGATGTAAAGTAAGAATGATAAATGTAATCATTTGAAAAACTCAATTGGATCAAATAAAATATGCTTCATATTTTATTTAAAACTGACACAGTGTATTGTTCACATTTGGAACAAGTATGATGTTGGGATACAATTTATAAGTTTTTAAACATATTAAGCAACCGCACCTTTGCTATTGTTTGAATAGTTACTAATTTCCCTGGCTGATGTGAAATACATACATAAGATATCAAAAGTCTTGTATCTATTTAGGATGTCCCTGCTACGCTCCAATGGTCAAATTCTTAATCTCTGAGTCAATGTCACACTGTATAATTACTATGGATTTATAATCAATGCTTATTGACTATCCACTCAGTACCAGCATGTGAGTTAGCCAGAGCTGCCAGCTAGTTACCACAAACTGGGTGGCTTAAAGCAACAGAAACCTATTTGCTCACAGTTCTGCAGGTCTGAAGTCTGAAGTTAAGGTGTAGTTAGGTCATTGTTTTGGTACAATTATTTAGGTCATTATTTAAGTCAATCATTTCCAAAGATTCTAGAGGTGAATCTTTCTTTGTTTCTTGTAACTTCAGGTCACTCCAAGTTGTTCTTTGGCTCCGGATTGCTTAACCTCAATGTCTGCCTCTGCCCTCACATGGCTTCTCTGGGTACAATGTGGGGCTTTGATATACGTATACATTGTGAAATGATTACCACAATCAAGCTAATTAACATATCTATCCCTTCATGTATTTACTCTTTTCTTTTTGATGGTGAGAACACTTGAAATATACTTTCTTAGCAAATATAAGTATATAATACCTTATTCCTAACTCTAGTCATCATACTTTTCTAGTTATCTTCACTATACCATCTTTTATCCTTATGAGTTGTTGCTATTATTATTAAAGTTATAATTTCTAATAGCCAACAGTCATCTAGATTTGCGGTGATACTTAACTAGCTAGTTCCTTTACTTACCATTGCTAGATTCCATACTTTCCTTTTTAGCTCCTTTTCATTCTTCCAGTATTATTTTTTATAACGATCCAGGTGTCCTAATGATTGCCTGGATGTGGATGGTAGTGATAGCAACCTGACATATATAGTGAAGAGCCTAAGTAACGTCATTTTGAAATTAAGGCCTCCATTAAGAGCAACCTCGGGCTGCACGTTCCTCAGATTGCTCAAGCCCAAAGCCATCCTCGGACAGCCCTCATATCAGCTAATCAAAAACATTCCCGTGGTCTGAGTCAAGGCTGGGAACTATAGACAGTTATTCTGTACAAACTAGCCAATTTCTCACCGCTTGCCTGAACCCCATGTGGGCCCTTTGAACTCACCCCATAATTAGTCATTTTCAAAGGATTCTCAAAAGTCATGATTGGGTCCCACCAAAAGTAATGAACACCTCGCTGATACTGAATGGTTAAAGCTGTTACCATGGGTGCTGTACAATTGTAATTGGTGCTTATGTGTTGATGCTATACGTACAACGTGTGCACTGTAATAACCCCGTCCCTTACCCCATAAAAACCCTACTCACTATTGTTCAGGGCTTCACCTTCTGCCACTACCCCGGTAGGCGGGTGAGCCCCTGCTCAAGCTTGTAATAAAGACCCTTTTGTACTTGCATCGGTGTTGGCTCCTTGGTGGTCTCTGGGACTCACAAATCGGGCACAACAATAGTTTTTAACCTGATTTTCAAACCTGATATATTTTATTTTTAAGATTTATTTATTTATTTATTTATTTATTTATTTACTTATTTAGAGCATGAGGAGGGGAGGGGCAAAGAGAGAGAGTGATTGAGAATCTCAAGCACTATCAGTGCAGAGCCTGATATGGAGCTCGAACTCATAAATTCCAAGATCATGACCAGAGCTGAAATCAAGAGCCAGATGCTTAACTATGCCACCCAGACTCCTTTGCTTATTATTTCATTTTAATATATTTAATACAGTTAATGTATTTAATTTAATATATACATTACATATTACTTATATTTTACAATTTTTTCTAGACTATTTATTTATTATGGATCTTTTTAATCCTGCTATTTTCTTCTTCTAATTTTTGTTGATGGTAAATTATTTTTAATTTTATATTTAACAATTTTTGTTTGTGAATTTATTTTTAATAGGGTTTTAAGTATAAAATTTTTTCCTTGTGGCAATTCCTTGCAGTTGGAATAATGGATCATTTTTCCAAAGAAATATGTTTATATTTATATTTTGTATGCTAAGAAATTCATGGGAAATACTGACTTTGAACCAACTTTTATTTGTTTCTCATGTTCTTTAAGGTTCCTAGACTTTATGAGTTTTACAAATTTCTACTTCATTCTTGAATAGGGCATAGGGAACTAGAGTAAATTCTTAGCTGTTTTCTTAAGAATTGAAAACAGTGGAAAATATTTCATGCCTTTTGATGTTGGGCAGAGATTTTTGTCTGGACAGTTTATTTCAGGGTCCTAAGGATGTGGAATTTCCAGGTAGTCAAAGATACCTAATCCCTGATATCCAATAAATTATAATTCTTACAAAGTTAAAATAATAACTCTCAAACTAATATAAAATGCATACACTTTTAAGAGAATACTTAAGTGCTGCCTGGGTAGCTCAGTCGGTTGAGCATTCGACGTCTGCTCAGGTCATGATCTCATGGCTTGTGACTTGGACCCCTGCGTCGGACTCTGTGCTGACAGCTCAGAACCTGGAGCCTGCTTTGAATTCTGTGTCTTCCTCTCTCTGCCCCTCCCCTACTCACACTCTGTCTGTCTCTCTCTTGAAAATAAATAAAGATTTTTTTAAAAAGTTTTAAAAAAAGAGATTACTTAACTAATTACTTAAAGGAAGGAACCAGTACAATGTTTGTAAATAGTACAAAGTGTATCTGAGAAGCTGATATATTTAGAAGTAGTTTAATAAAAGAATGTTAGGATATGACTGCTCAGTTAGATATAAAACTGATTGATAGAAAACTATTTATTGATAGTCATAAATCTGTGAGGTTATTTGTTTCAGCTAGGACTAAATAGATCTCTATATATTTGTAATATTTGTAGATATATTTGTATCTCTATAGAAAAAAAAGTTAACAGGTCTTTTTACTAAGTTTGTGATCTTTAATCACTAGGAAGCAGTGAAATGAACCAAATGCATTCCCCTAGATAAAACTTGGATATCCTTTATATCCAAATGACATTAAAGTATCTTTTGCTCAACTTTTTTTCCTTTTTTCTTTAACTTCATTTCTGTGTTTGAGATAATTTTCCCGACACTTGCCCCATCACCCGCCACGAACCTACTCAGGATATGTACACCTCAAAATCCAATCCCTTCTATTTCCTGACCTCTATCCTATTCTTGTTTAGAGGATTAACATCTTATTTCTCTTCAGGTATTGCTGTTCCTTTGTTATGCTATTTACCTCAGCTACTCATTTGAAACAATGATTAATATATTTTACACAATATTCCTGGCATTTATACTGAAAAGGATTTCAAGTTATATTTCTTAACTCTTCTGTTTGAACTAGAATGCCATTATTATGGTCCTTTGCAAACAATTGCAATTTCATGTAAACATTATTTGGCCCTCAATAAATTATCTTTTCCCTTCCCTGAATCTAAATAATGATTAGTTTCTGTCTTTTTCATATACTTATTCATCCCATTTTATTCTTTTGGACACACACACATGCACATGAACACAGAGGAAGTCACATCTCCTAAGATAAAAAAGTAGAGTACAGCCAATATGTTCCTTAAAAAAAAAAAAACTCCAAAACTGTCTTCAAAATAAACTTTTTTTTGTACAGAATTTTACTATTTCCAGAAATTATCAATTAGTCATGGTTTTGTTTTGTTTTACTTTTTTTCTTTATCACCTCTCCTCCTGCCCATGACATTCATTATTCTATTTTTCTCCCCAAGAAGCCTATCTTACCATTAAAAGCAATGGTTGGCAGAATAACCCACCACTTTTAAATATTGCTTTTTGTTATTTATTTTCTTTTCCTTTCTTATTCTTTCTTTTCTTTTCCTTCCTTACCTCCTTCTTTCCTCCCTTCCTTCCCTGTTCCTGTTTTGGATAAATTTATGTAGTTTAATTCATATAACTGCTATATAAAAGAACTTAATTATGTCTTGATAGAAATGAGTGCACATAGTTTTCTTTGCACTGTGAGCAGTATTATTTAGACTTTGAATAAATAAAGGGTTGATAAATATTTGTTTTATGAAATTGAAATAAACATGAATGGATACATTTTTGTTTCCAGATATCTTCTTATTGATTCTTTGTTAGAAATTCTAGATAATCTCCTAACCCACAATCCTTCATGTGTAAAAAACTCATATACCCTCTTAATTATTATGTATGTTTTCATCTATCAGTATACCTCCAATATTGCAGAAAAAACGGGATTATAATAAATGGAAAGCATCTACAAATATACGAAAATCTTGAGGAAAGACATTTCGTAAGCCTTTAGAAAGTAGTTCAATAAAAAATAATTCAGGATAGAAGAAGCATGGATTCATCAGCTTGACTATTGTTTTGGGTAATAAAACAATGTTAATAAAAGAGGCCTCGGTAATAGTGCCTGATGTTTCATTCTTATAGGATAACTTAGTAATTCAGATGTTTTAGGGGTGTTGGATTTCTACTACTTTTTTCTCCAGGTTTTTTATATATAACAAATATTTTTATTATTCTTTATGGCAATAAATATTGAAAGTTCTAATGAAAACTTCCTTTTAAAGCTATACCTGAACTTTATTTTAAGCTATTTAGCTATTAACCTGTCAATCACTAAGGAAGTGGAATCAATTAACAAGGTATCAACCACTGTGCTAGGACTTGCTCACATTTTCTCATCTACCTAATAGAATCTTCAAAACACCTGAACGGATGCTAATTCACAGGTATTTGATTAATTGAATAACAACTATCTTTTCATCTGATTTCATGTTTTTAACATATGCAAGCTCTACGAGGTTTCTAGCAATTGAGTTTAGTAAGAATAACGTTCATAAAATTCAATCATTAGCTTGCACAGCTTCAAGTTATTACCATGGTAGATATCTTGTATATGTTTCTAAATAACAAAAAGTGGATTTTTTGGTTCGACATGAATTTTTTGTGAAGAATATATTTCAAAAATATTAACCATATACAGAACAAAAGAAATCAGCAAGTGAAAATCGTTTTAATATGACAAACTTTATAATTATAAAGGCTGTTCATTTTCAGAGATGAATGCTAGTATTAAATGTTTAAGAGCAACTAAATCAAACTACCCTAAATATTAAACTCCTTCTTTACAATTTTGCTTACAAACAGCAGGACATTCTTGCCAATAGATAAATGAGAGACTTTAAAAGAATGTTGATGTTTTAAAAATAGCTTTTAGAAAAATAACAAAATGATTTTATGTCCTGAAGTAAAGACCCTTAGAAGCATGTTTTTCACATGGCCTGTCAAAATGTATAACCAAACCATAAGTGGATGTCTGAGTAATAATTTATCTACCTTTATATGATTTGTCAGATTTTATTTTTCAAAACAAGAGTTGGTTGACATTAGCAATATCTTCAGTTGAAATTTTTTTGTTATTTTTCCAATGTCTATGTAGAGTGCTTCAGCAGAATATAAAAATATTGTTAAGTCATTATTAGTTAAACCAGGCACATGAATCTAGATAATTAACTATTGATAGATACATAAAAATATAATTATTTCATGAGTTTATGAAAATTTCCAAGTGTACAATTAAATCAAGCTACCAAAATAGTGTTGGAGTCATAATGAAAGCTCAACATGGGCCAGTTTATTTTGAAGGAAAAAAAATATTACTAAAGACATCCAGGGTAAATATTTTGCTACTTTTAAAAGGTCTTGCAAAGGCATAGATATTTAAAATATATAGCCATTTTAATTTCCCTTTTTGCCTGGTGCTATGCTATACAAACAACAGTGTGGAGAAGTAAAACTTTCCTGGGTTTCTTGATGCCTCTTGGGACTCTCCACATATCTAGAAAAGTGTGTCTATATCTCTTTGTTCAGTTAATTGTTCTGATCTGAAGGCAATAAAACTCTGACCTCTTTCCTAAGAAAATCAATTTGTTGCAATCCTTAGATTACTAAATCTCTAGTTACTGGGTCCCAGTAAATTCTGAAGGTTCATCTCTTTGACATGTAAATATACAGAGAGATATGTAAGAAAAACTAGAGATTTATCTCTCTGTATATTTACATGTCAAAGAGATGAACCTTCAGAATTTGGAGGCAAGTAAAGGACATCAAAGCCTTCAAAGGTGGGACCATCGATTTCCTGGAAAGATTTTACATATTCCAAAAGACTGGAATAAAGAGGAGGCCTTTTTAGTAGAATGAAAGGACAGCTGTGTGTCCCCGTTAGTATAAGTAAAACAAACAAACAAACAAACAAAGAAAATATTTTTTTTCATTTTTATTGTAGAAAATCTGGCTATTCACTAGGACAATTGACCTGACTCTCTACATGTTTTCTCAGGAATAAAGCCTGGGGAAAGAGGCAGCCAACACTCATTATTAAGAGATCTGTCAGCCTGAGAATACTTGTGTACACATCAAAAATAAAAAGAATAAGTATGAATAGTAAAAGGCCAAGAAACAGATTCTTAAATTTTGTTGAATAGAGTGGATGAATGAATACGAAACAGAAATTGTAAAGATTGAGAAGATGTCCACTTCCATTGAAAAAAATCAGAGAATCAAATTGTGAATAACTAATTTGCAGAATGTTTGGGTGATTATAAGAGTATAAAAAGAATTGATGTTTTTCTGAGAAAATTAAGTCAAAGCAATTTAAACTCGAACTATAGCCAAAGAGAGGAAGATTGCTATCCATCTAGGCGTGCTTAAAAATGAGAAACTCATCAACAAGGAAGTTCAAAACAAAATGGAAGTTGAGAGTAAGACAAAATAGCATTCGATGGCAAATATTGTTAAGTCATTGTGAGAAATAAGCCCCCAGACCCAATCAAAGGAGGGATGTGGAGACTCAGAGCACAGTGAAACAAGGCTTTAATCAACATTCTTGCAAGAGCAGGTGTCTTATGGACAGGCACGTTCGGTGTAGTTGCAGCAGACAATTTATTTCCTTGAATGTAAGCCCCTTCCCTGGTTCCTCATTGGCTGTGTATTACAGTGGTTATGGCCTTACTCAGGCATCACTTATGCCTGAGTAAGGCAAAAAGTAGTCTGATTGGAACAGATGAACATTCCCTGAAGTGACGCAGAGACTTTCAGTCCTTCTTCTCTTTGTTGTTTGGTGCAAGCTCATTGCAAAGCCTGTGAAAATAAAATAAACCTCAAAATGTAGAGGAGAAGAAGAGCCAGGAAGTGCAGTGTCTAAGAGTTTAAGACTATTGTTGGGGGGTGGGTGTGAGATTCATACGTATTTCCAGTAGGCAATAAACCTACTGTTAACTAGACAGCACAGCTTTTATTTTGTATTTCTGAAAAGGAAACATCTCTCTTACTTCTCACAGTCATGAATACTGTAGGACTTAAGTAAAAGTAAACTTCTGAGACTGCCCTTTCATTAGGTAATAATTTGTTCATGAAAATCACTAATTTGAGAAAACAACTTCCCTTCTACCTGAATCTCTAATATTTCCAAGAAAGGTAAGATTTTGATAAACACTAATAGAGTTGACATAAACAGGAGCATGAGAGCCCTGTTAAGGCCCTTTCAGATGTGAAAGCACAATAGGATGGAGAAGAGCAACTCTACCCGGTAAGAGTCAGCCTAAATTCATCACTTCCCAAGAGTATAGGAGACTTCAGTATCATGCTGCAGGCCTATATCGGGAGAGGACACTTGAAACAGACTTACAGAATTAATGGTTCTATTTACGCTGAGCATGCTAGTAAGAAAATTCTTGGGGCACTTGGGTGGCTCAGTCGTTTGAGTGTCCGACTTCAGCTCAGATGATGATCTCACAGTCTGTTGGTTTGAGTCTCACATCCAGCTCTGCTCTGACAGCTCAGAGCCTGGGGCCTGCTTCAGATTCTGTGTCTCCCTCTCTCTCTGCCCAACACCCCCACCCACCCCTGCTCGCACTTTCTCTCTCTCAAAAATAAAATAATATATAAAGAGGATTTTCTTTTTAAAATAAATATATATTTAAAATTATGTATATTATTCAATTAGAAATTAAATATATTAAATATATAATAAGTATTTATATTAAAAAAGGAAAATCCACTTCATATATTTCCCTCAAGGGTCTTGGGAAGCAATTTCAGGCACAAATATTTGAAATAAATGTACATTATCAAAGCAAATTATTTAGCTCTTACCTCTAACAAATGTTCTGACTTTAGACAGTCACATTTCATAATCACATTTCAAATTGTTAATCTTCAAGATCAAAGTGCATAAGGAACTAAATTATGGATTTTTTTTCAGTAGGCTCAATTCCATCTTCAATTTAGTTTGCTATTTTTTGTGCCCAATTTTATTTTTTTAATTTTTTTGTATTTTTATTTATTGTTTTTGAGAGAGGGAGACAGAAACCCAAGCAGGCTCCATGTTGTCAGCACAGAACCGAATGTGGGACCCAAACCCACAAACCGTGAGATCATCACCTGACCTAAATCAAGAGTCGGATGGTCAATGGACTGAGCCACTCAAGTGCCCCCAATTTTAATGTTTAACACTTTTAATTAACATTAGTTGATTTGTAATATATTACTTTTTGGCGGCCTTGAAATACTTGTTGCAAATGAATTCACTTGTAGACTTAGACTCCATTGGTAACTACTTCATTGTCTCCCTTTCTTAACCTCAACTTTTAAATATTTTTCCTGCATACCTACTTATTTTTACAATGGTTTAAAATTGTTTCAAGGGCTTTTTCAAAGTTAGTTTTGTAATTCTGACCATAATGCTATTAAAAATTCTGACTTGGGGTGCCTGGGTGGCTCAGTTGGTTGAGCATCCAACTCTTGATTTCAGCTCAAATCATGATCTTGTGGTTCATGAGATTAAGCCCCACCTCAGGCTCTGTGCTGACAGCTTGGGATTCTCCCTCTCCCTCTCTCTCTCTCTGCCTCTATCCCACTTGTGCTGTCTCTCTCAAACTAAACAATAAACATTTTTAAAAAAGACAAAAAAACTTATGACTGAATGCTTTCAAATAATTTAAAATATCTATTTGAATTTTTTAACAAAATATATGAATCCTGTATTTAATCTAGATTTACATCCACAAATTTCATAAACATTTCTGAGGGGCGCCTGGGTGGCTTAGTCGGTTAAGCTTCCGACTTTCGCTTAGGTCATGATCTCGCGGTTCGTGGATTCGAGCCCGCGTCGGACTCTGTGCTGACTGCCAGCTCAGAGCCTGGAGCCTGTTTCAGAGTCTGTGACTCCCTCTCTCTCTGACCCTCCCCTGCTCACGCTGTCTCTCTCTCTCTCTCTCCTAGAAATAAATAAAACATAAAAAAAAAAAAATTTCTGAGCCACTGGTATTTGATCGACTCCATAGAACTTAACGAAACAAGAAGTAATGTCTGATTCAACTAATGTATGACATGTTTGGTAATGAAGCCAACTCTTATGGATATGCTTGCATAATGATAGCCGTGGCTAGTCTGCTTATACATAGGGCTTGAAGGAAGGAATATATTTTTGGTATTAGGCAACAATGCTGGTTATTTGTGGGTTATTAAGACTTTTAGTAAATATTTAGGAGGACTGCAGAATGGAGGGGAGAGATATTATTTATTCTTGAACTAGAATACTCATTTCTAATTCATGTTGTGAAGTCAAAAGGAAAGAGAAAATCTAGGCATTTTGAAATGTTGAACAATAAAAACTCCATATGTATAACAGTTGGAAATTACTTTTTGCTATTTACTTTTCATAGAATATAATAATGTTGGCAAATGAGCAAAGCAATTCCTAGATGAATTATATAATTATTTACAGTACTTTCAAAGATATTGATCTCTCTTCTTTATAAGTAATTCATAGGACACAATATTAAACAATAGATAAAATACCAAGTAAATATGCTTAAGGGCATAACTCACAGCATAATTAAAAACTAACTTACTTTTTAATTTCAACAGCTTCAATTCCCATTCAACATAACTGTGCATGACAAATTTATTGTCAAATTACTTGCAAACATGAGGCTTAAAAAGGTTTTTACATTACCTTTATAAAACTTTCTCTTTTGAAATGATCAATAGCTTATTTTATTAATTTAGTTTTCTTTAAATGCTTATAGTTTGAACTGAGATATTTGGAAGAAAGTATAATTTTAACTTATCTATAAGTATAAAAATAAATGTTGTTAGCCAGGCTGCCAATCCCACCAAGAAATGTTAGAGATATATAAGCAAACTCTAAAGAAAATAGATATCACTGTCTGCCTAGGCACATTCCACATGCTTCTTCCACTAAATCTCCCTAAGATTGCTTTTTCAGTTTTTTTTTTTTTTTTTGAAGTTAGACATATTCTATCCATACATTGTGCATCCTCACTTAATCTCTATTAGTTGTACTTCAGTATCTTATCAACTTCATATTTCCTTTAATAATGTTGTTACTGCTGCCTTTCCACTTTCATTTTTATTTGATGTGAACAGAAGTCACTTTCCCCGTAATAAATGACACTAGATGATCATTTGATATATTGTCCAAACTGATGCATGTTGTGACTGTTCCAGGAAAATCAGGACATACAAATGCACTTCTATTGGAATACAAAATTTTACTTTTTTAAAAAGATTTTTAATGTTTATTTTATTTATTTTTGAGAGAGAGAGACAGAGCACAACCACGGAAGGGCAGAGAGGGAGGGAGACACAGAATCTGAAGCAGGCTCCAGGCTCTGAGCTGTCAGCACATACATGACATGTATGTCAACCATACATGGGCTTGAACTCATGAAACACAATATCATGACCTGAGCTGAAGTTGGATGCTTAACCAACTGAGCTACCCAGGAACCCCTACAAAATTTTATTTTTATTTTTATTAAAAAAATAATTTTCTAGAAATTATACAAACACATTAAATTCTTAATTTTACCTTTCTATTTACTCATTTATACAATTTCACATTCAACATATTTCTATGATTAACACTTCTTATATTTATAAAGAAGTTTTAATAAAAATTTCTCAAAATGACAGCTAAATTCTCTTTAAAGGAAATGAGAATTTTAACAAGTTGTTTGAAACGTGTTCCACAGTATTCCAATTAATACATAAAAATTTATATACTAGGGTGCCTGGGTGGCTCAGTTGGTTAAGCGTCCGACTTCGGCTCAGGTCATGATCTCATAGTCTGTGGGTTCGAGCCCCACATCGGGCTCTATGCTGAAGCTAGCTCAGAGCCTGGATGGAGCCTGCTTCAGATTCTGTGTCTCTTTCTCTCTCTGACCCTCCTTCACTCGCTCTCTGTCTGTCTCTCAAAACAAAATAAAGACAAAATTTTTTAAAAACTTTGTATACTAATTAAAAATATTTTGGATGCTAAGTAAAACTCATTTGATTAGATGTTTTGCTTTTGTGAGGAGACTGAGAGAATCTGAGTGTGTCATAGATATGAGAAGAAGAGTTTAAAATATAGGAATTTTTCAGAGAATGGATATTAAAAAGCAATAAAATAAGAATAAATGAATGGGATCTGCTTGAGTAAATCAAAGTATTCTGAACATGACTAGGCATGTCCCAATTAACTGTAAAAAGACTGTAGGGACAGAGCATGAATCTAAGCTTATCATATAAATTGAATCAGATCATAGGAGGAAGTGACTGTGCTGTATGTATTGAAAGAGATTCGTATTTGACAGGCATTATTAAAAATTAAAAAGAAGATAAGAAAGAAAAAAAGAGGAAAGAACTATCAGAGATAAGCAACTTGCTCTGAGGAACAGGGCTCTGACAGATTACAAAGATAGATATGGCGATGAGAGTGGGAGATTAGAGAAGGGAATTATCCTTAATACTGGTACTGACTGTTGGGACCTCATGATGAGATCAGATGGATGCTCACTTATCAGAGTTATAACTCTGACCAGTGACACATTAAAAGATTCAGGAAACATGGGATTAATAATGGAGATACAGAGAATAGAGATATCAAAATGTTTTCTACATATAAAACCTCATTATTGATGTATGTGTGTGTATAATACATGTTTTAATATATAAAATATATTTTTCATATAATATGAATATTGTTATATATATTGTAATATACATTATATATGTATTCATATATATACACACAATTTTAATATCAAAATGGAGAAATGATGGTAAAAAGGAGATATTATGGAGAAGAATTAAAGTAAAGTCTTAGAAGAGGAATTTGAATTTATATGTGAATGAAGAATGACCCAACAGTTTTGTTCCAGGGATTGGAAAATAGATTATATGGCAGTCCAAAAAAACAGAGACCTCTTGAAGTTTTCACAGGGTAGATAGTATAATATGGGGAGGTTGTTACAAAACTACTAGGAAGGCTGAAAGAGTAAAAGTAGCCTGGGGAATTACTCCAGATTATGACTAACTGAAGGAAGCCACCATTATCCCTGGAAGATCAAGCAGAAGAAGGGGTATAGTCCATTCCTTACAATTCCATGCCAATAATTGACCCAAATGCAGTGCAGTTGTTGTTAAGCAGTAACCCTGGACTCTCAATGAAGCTTCTGAAGACACTGGTGTTGCTACTGCTGCTGTCACCATTGCTGTTGCTGAGAATATGTTGAATATGTCCAGGACCATGCAATTCCACTCATACTGCTGGTCATGTCTTTAAAAGTAGACTGAGACTATTATTTATTGTATGACTCCAATTCCACGAAGTTCAATATCAGGCAAACTAAACTCCTGAAGGTGAGATTCAGAGCAGTGGTTTCCTATATCATTGACTGAGAAGGTTCACAACGGATACTTCAGCATTTTAGAAATACCAATATATATTTATCTGGATTGTAATAACACTGGCATTTTATGTTGTAAAAATGTATTATGTATTATGCTGTATGCTGAAGACCTATTCCCCTATATCTGCAGTGTATACACCACATTTTTTAATGTTTTTTCTTATTTTTGAGAGAAAGAGACACAGAGTGAGTGGGGGAGAGGCAGGGAGACACACACACACACACACACACACACACACACACACAGAATCTGAAGTAGGCTCCAGCCTCTGAGCTGTTAGCACAGAGTCGGCTCTGGGGCTTGAACTCACAAACCATGAGATCATGACCTGTGCCAAAGCCGGATGCTCAACCAACTGTGGTGCCCAGGTACCCCAATATACACTATATTTTAATATAAAAATTGTAAAAGTAGTTCAAAGTCAATATACAATATTGGATAATGTTTGGAAGAGGCCATTGGGAGGAAATAATTATTGGTTGACCCATGAGCTGGACCCAGGTAATCAGGGACTCCTCATCTCCTTTTAATTTCTTAGAATGTGCTTTCCACTTGCTTTCTTTGCAGTCTTGAGATAGTAAGGTGGTTTTGAGACCATGTGGACAGTATGTGTGGTTGAACCCAGTTAAGGCATCTATACAAACTTAAGATTTGGCAGGCCAGTGCAGAGATCTATTTTGGAAGCTGTCCAAGACAAGCCTTGTAAGTAAGTTACCTTGCTTATTAAAACTACCGCCTGCTGACCGGCAGTGGCCTGACTGTTTCTTCAGTTTCTCCTGGTCCTTCCCATATGGGGGCTGATTTCAGTTTACACCTGGGAAGCTCCCAGAGTTGCAAAGCAAAAATAAATGTTTAAAATATTCTACTCCTAAAGGTCTTTGAACTATTAGAATGAATATAGAATATTTTGGTAAAATAATATGGCAAGCCTAAATATAAAGAATGTTAAATTAAGGCAGGACTTTGAATAAAAAATTTTATATACGGTTACAGGAAATATGAATTTAGTAAGTGTGCATGTGTATACAAAGCATGATTGCGGAATTGTAAAATCTTGTTTGAATCATCTGGAAAATATTTACCAGTGTTCCATAGATTAATTGGAACCACTTTAAAAATGTTTCTTAGTGGTACATAAAACAATAGCTAATGACGTCTTCTATTCCACGAAAAAGAAAAAGAGTGGCTTGAGAGAATTTCTCTCTCTGTTATGTAAAATTTGAAAAGTCCAATGATGATATAATAAATCATTTTGTTGGTTTATTTTGTTGTTTGTGTATCTCTAGATCTGTCTCTTCCTCTTCATGTATGACATAACTCAAAACAGTCCATACATTATTTATAGTAGTAACAAGGATAAAGGACACACACATTTCTTTTAAGAACAGCAATCGGAAGCAGCATGTCCTGCTTTTGATCACATGTCATTGTCCAGAAACTAGTTGCATTGCTTCTAGATGCATTCACCAAAGTGAAAGGAGGCTGGTAAATGTAGATTTTGGTTTGCCAAGCATCCAGAAAAATACATATTAAGATGAAAGAGGAAAATGAAAATTAGAGGTATCTGTCACTTTAACTCTGTAATATCCATGTGCATTCCCACAGAGTGAATATCCCTAATTGTTATCTGATTACGCTTTCAGCTGCCTCTCCATGGTATCTGCTTAATGGAAGTGCTTCTGGCAAAGACTGTTTACAGTCCCTACTCCGTGGACTAAATTGCTTGGGAGAATTCAGAATATACATTTTATATTATAATATTTCTGTCCCACTTACCCTTGCCAGACCTTTCCCCACTATCTCACTGATAGAATATATTGTGAAATGGAAGTATTATTTTGTCTATACTTTCACCTCCATTGATATGTGCATAATCTATAGTTACTAATTACTATAAATGGATTTTAAAAAGGAAGATATCATCAGCTACTTGAATAACACAATTCTATTTTGTATGTCTATAACATAGACTCGAGCCTAAGTAATTACATTGAAATATAAATGACTCATTTTGAAAGAAATCAATAAGCAATAATTTCATCAAATTCCAAATATAATATTATTTCTAAATCATACAAAAGCGGGAAATGTATTAGAATAAGAGGCAGCATATATAACAAATAAAGAAGGATAGTAATTCAGAGCTGTAGACATAAATTGCCTCTTGGTCAAATGAGTAAATATTTTGTTATTTTAAAGTTAGCCAATGATAAGTCCTCTCAATCAATTCTTTCTGGTAAATAGATTATTCATGGATACCTGTTTTCTTATCATATCCTATATTTAGATAATGCATTTTAAAACTTCTAAGAACATAAATATCATCTTCATTTATCTATTATCATTAGTGTTTGTTTTTCTTTGTAATTCTGGAAAAAATCATTATTTTACATTATTTAACAAGATTGATTGTGACTGTAGGATTTTTTTTCTGATTTTGGTGGGTTGATGATAGATTTTTCTGTTGAGAAAGAAGGCTGTTCATAACCTTAAATCATGTTATGTTTTAGGAGCAATAAAAATTGTGGGATTTCCTTAACGGCTTCCTTAACTTCACTTCTGAAATATTTATCAGTCTCAATATATTACATTTTATGTTGCACAATGACTATTAATAGTGTCTGATAGAAGACTTAACAACTGATTATGGATCATCACTTCATAGTTGGGGTCATACAAATATAAATATCAATATTTCTATTATAATGTACTACTATCTTTCAGTTTGTAACTCAATTAAATATATTTTGTTGATTTCTTTCCAAGTAACATAAAATTGTGTATGGTCACATTACACAAGGTATTGTGAAAATACTTAAGCATCATGTATGTCCACTGCTCAAGAGAGAATTAATCATTAAGGAGGCAAACATAACCTACAAGGAACACTGAGGGTATGAAACAGATAAGTTTTAACTTTGTAAATATATTTGAATAAAATCTATGTGGAATCACCTATAAGAGAGTTGAAACAGATCTCTAAGAGGATAATGAAAGCAAATAGAAAAATTAGAGACAAATAGAAGGTGGAGAACTATTTTGAAGAACACATGAGTAGAATTTGAGGATACGTTTAAAAACAAGAATGCAAAAGCAAATCTAAAGTTGTGTACATTCATCAAGAATTTATTTTTTAAAAACAGTCATATTATATATATTTAAGGTATATAACATGATGTCTGACACACACACAGTGAAAAGATTACTGTAATTGAACTATTTAGTGTGAGTGAGTGTGTGTGTGTGTGTGTGTGTGTGTGTGTAAGAGCACAGTATTCAATACCATGTTATTAACTAGAGTCACCATGATATACATTAGATGTCTAAACTTATTTATCCTATATAACTGCAGCTTTGTGCTAACATTTTTTAATTTGCTCCAATTCCTCACTCCTGGTAACAAACATTTTACTCTTAGATTTGACTTTTTTTAGATTCCACTATAAGTGAGATCATACAATATTTGTCTTTCTGTGTCTGGATTATTTTACTTTATAATATCCTCCATGCTCATTAATGTTGTAGCAATAATAGTGTATCCCTTTTTAAGGTTGAATGATATTCCATATTCTATATACCTCAATTTCTTAATCCATTTATCCATTAACAGACACTCATGTTGTCTTCATATCATGGCTATTGTGAGTTTCTCTAAGGAGCATTGGAGTACCAATACATCTTTGAGGTATTCATTCTATTTCCTTTGAGTATATACCCAGAAGAGAGATTGCTGAATCATATGTTCGTTCTTAATGATCATATGGATCATTCTTAATTTTTAAAATAATTCCATACTGCTTTCCATAATGGCTGTAGCATTTTACATTCCCATCTACTAGGATTCTCTTTTCTCCACATCTTTGCCAGCACTTGTTTTCTCTTGTCTTTTCATCATAGCCATCCTAACAGGATGAGATGATATCATACTGTGGTTTGGATTTGCATTTCCCTGATGATTAGTGATAATTGACCACCTTTTCATATACCTTCTGGTCATTCACATTGGAAAAATGTCTTTTTGAGTCTTTTGCCCATTTTTCAATTTGCGCCGTTTGTTGTTGTTGTTGTTATTGTTGTGGAGTTCTACAAATTCTTTATATACTTTGAGATAATCACCTCATCAGATGTGGGGTTTGCAAACATTTTCTCCCATTCTGTATGCTTACGTCTTTATTTTATTTTATTTTGTTTTCTTTGATGTGCAGGAACTTTTTCATTTGATATAGTCCATGTATTCACTTTTGATTTTGTTGCCTGTGTTTTTGGTATCATACCCCCCCCCCCAAAAAACAAAAAATCATTGTAAAAACCAATGTTAAGAGATTTTTCTCTGTTTTCTTTTAGAAGTGTTATGGTTTCAGGTTTTATGTGTAAATGTTTAATCCATTTTGAATTGATTTTTGCACATGGCATAAGACAACAATTCAACTTTATTCTTTTGTATACAGATATTCAGTTTTCCCAGCACCATTTGTTGAAGTGACAGTATTCATGTTGTCCGTGTAAAAATGGTTGCCATTTGCAAAGACATGGATGGGACTAGAGTGTATTATGCTAAACGAAATAATCAGAGAAAGACAGATACCATATGATTTCACTCTTATGTAGAATTTAAGAAACAAAACACATGAATATAGAGGAAAGAAAAATAAAATAAGAAAAACAGAGAAGGAGGCAAACAATAAGAGACTCTTAAATATACAGAAGAAACTGAGGGTTGATAGAGGAATTTGAGTGGGAGATGGACTAAATGGATGATGGACATTAAAGAGGGCACTTGTTGGGATGAGCACTGGGTATTTTATGTAGTGATGAATCACTAAATTTTACTCCTGAAAACAATACCACACTGTATGTTAATTAACATGAATTTTTTAAAAATTTGACTGTATATGCTTGGATTTATTTCTAGGCTTTTAATTCAGTTCCATTTTCATATGTATCTTTGTTTATCCCAATACTGTACTGTTTGATGACTGTAGCTTTGTAAGATAGCTTGAAATTAAGAAGTATGGCATTTCCAATTCTATTCTTTTTCAAGCATGCTTTGGCTATTTGGGGTCTTTTGTGGTTCCATGTCAATTTCATGATTTTTTAAAATTTCTTTGAAAAATGCCTTTGGAATTTTGAGAGGGACTGCACTGAATCTGTACATTGCCTGAGTGGTGTAGACATTTTTAACAAAAATAATCCTTTCAATCCAAGAACATGGGATATATTTATATTTACATGTGTCTTCAACTTCTTTTATAATCATTTTGTATTTTTCAGTGTATATGTTTTTCATGTCTTTGTCTCCTTTGTTAAATTTATTACTAAGTATTTTATTCTTTTTGATGCAATTTTAAATAGGATTTTTTTCCTGATTTCTTTTTCAGGATTGTTGGTGAAGGAAATGCCACAGGTTTTTATATGTTTATTTTGTAAAACTTTACAAAAGTTATGAAACTTCCTGAAATGTTACTGAATTTGTTAGTTCTATTTTTCTTTTTCCTGTGTAATGTTTAGAGTTTTCTACATTTAATACCATATCATCTGCAAATTGAAACAATTTTACTTCTTCTTTTGGGTGCCTTTCCAATTTGGCCAGAACTTTTAGTACTATGTCAAATAAAAGTGGTGAGTGTCAATAACTTTTTCCTGTAGAATGAAAGATAAAAATATCATTATTATCTTAATAAATACAGAAAATCATTTGATAAAATCCATACCCATTCATAATTAAAACTCTCAACAAATAAACATAACAAAATTTGTTCAACATGATAAATATCTTTTAGGTAATGCCTATAACTAACATTATAATCAACAATGAAAGTTTTTCCTCTAACACCTGGAGCAAAACTTTATTAAATGTATAATCAAAGCATAGTTCAGATCTATGGAGAATATAAATAAGGATAATATATAGTTCTTTATAAGAAATGTGGAGACTAATCATTTTTGTACAGAAATAAATTTGGGGGATGTGATGTTGGGGAAAAGAAAATGCTTCATTGTTAATAAAACTTGCTCCTTCTACATGTTTTACCATGTTCTCATTTCTTATTGTAATTAAGGTAACAACAGCGGTAAAGTCATAGACCCTACAAATCTTAGAGCAAAACAAAACAAACAAACAAAAAGTTTTCTTTTGACTATATTATTTGACTGCTCATTGTGGTTTCCTGTAGGGAATTTAAGACCCATTCTCTTTCCACCTATGGCTTTGCTGTTTTCATAGCACTGATGGTTACTCTACAGATTGTTTTGATTCTAGACACCTACAAAATGGGGAAAGAGATGAAAAATTATGAACTGGAAATTTGAGCATGGTTTAAAAGTAGACCACATTATTTCTACACATATTCGATAGTGTATAACTTAAATTCTGCACCAAAATGTAGGAGAGTCTAACAAACACAGTCCAAATTTATTATGTAAAACAGGGAAGCTGGATTTTGTGTTCAGCTAACTGTTTTTAATAAAATTTCTAACATTGACCTTGATTTGGTCCTTAGTAGCATATGCTATTTGTTGGCTTCCATCATCTATTTCCTGTCTGATACAAAACATTTTCAGTATATCCAAAACCTTCTAATGCATCATTATTCCTCAAGGTTGACTGTCCCATCCTCACACTCCAGTTTGATATGATAAACTCAGTATAGCCTGATTCTTTCTCTTTGTCAGTGATTAAAACAAAAATAAGAATATGACTTGATTCAGTATAAAGCAAATGAGGGGAAATCTTATAGGGTCTTCAGAAGATGCAAGATAATCCACTCTGTTTTAGCCTCCTGAGTACTATTGTATCTGGACACAATACCTCCAAACTCCTGCAGTTATGTTTGGTGTAATATTGAAGATGAAGGTGAAAACAGACAACAGCAGAGAATAGACTTAGACAGAACCAGAAAATTGAGGATACCATTTATTAAATTCATGGGCAAAGTCTGAGACCTCTTTTACCTCTCGACTTCCTGTTATATTAGATTAATACTCTTTATTCTTGAGAATTTGAAGTAGTATTTGGCAGACAAGAAGGTGGTCCTCTCAGATTTTCATTCAAGAAAAACTTTTGTGAAGAGATTAATTGGTGGGCTCCCTCCAGCTGCTCCATATCAGAACCACCAACCACACCGTTAAGGCACATGACGTGATCTGCCCAGCCTGCGCCCTGCCAGTGGCTGACCCGGTCAGGTTTAGTAAGTCTTGTCCAACTTGAAAATTTCTAAATCACAGTGTTTGTTTGGGGGCTTTTCCAGTCCATCTGAAATTTATCAGACCTGCGCTGCTGTCTGAGATTTCTCCTTCCCGGTCATCCTTACTGGTCTCTCTCCTATTATTGGCACCAGACTTGCACCATAATGTAGAGATTCCCCTAGTTTCCTCTTGCTTCACTTCTCTCTTCCTTCAAAAATATTTCCTCCAATTAACCTCTTGCATTTGGAATTATATCTTGGCATCTGACTCTCAGAAGACTCAAAGTGACAACTTTTCTTACTCTCAGTAAAAAGCTTCTGGATTGTAACATCACTTGTTAATTATTATGTATTAAACATGAAGCATCATGCTATGCATTGGAGGAAAAATGATGCCAAGGAATGTATAGTAATACAGGCTCATATGTGTCGTAATAAGAATATGGAAAAATACTATTGGTTCATACAAATGAGATTTAAGAGGTTAGAGAAATTGAGAGTTAAATCCGAACAGGGATAAGAATTAAAATAAGATAAATACAAGATGGAAAGTTTATAAAAATATATTAACAATTAAAATGATAGGGATACCTGGGTGGCTTAGCTGGTTAAATGTCCAACTTGGTTTCGACTCAGGTCATGATCTTGCAGTTTGTGATTTGGAACCCAAGTTTGGTCTCTGCACTGGAGGCATGTAGCCTGCTTAGGATTCCCTCTCTTCCTCTCCCTCTGTCCCTCCTCCACTTGCACATGTGCATGCTTTTCTTCTCTCTCTCAAAATAAAGAAATAAACTTTAAATTAATAGTAATAATAGTAATAGTAATAATAATATTATTATGATTTTGAACCATAATGGTCCAGAAAATAGGTGTCTAATGAGATTTTTCCATACTTCTTTTGCTTTTTTGTTCTTGATGATGCTATTCTTATTATTCCTGTGCTTTCTTGAAACAGAGTCAGCTCTGTATAAAAATCAGAGCCAAGAGAGTAAAGATCTGCATACAGATGTGCAAGGATTCTGGCATGGGAGCTATAGATGGAGAAAGTGGTAATACTTGAAGAGATAAACATGCAAAAAATATCAATGTTCTTGCATATCAAAAGCTAAAGTGTATGCAATTTGCCAATGATGATTATGTAAGTTTCATGACGGCAAGGGCCACATGTATTGTTTTATCACTGCATCTCCCCAAAGCTAACACAGTGTAGTACTTAATAAATTATTTTCAGAAGGAATCAACTACTTTTTGTAAGAGGTTAGCCTTTTTTTCTTAGAAAATCTCAGCCTCATATCTGTAATTCATACAGTTGGTTAGAAGAGAAAAAAAAAAAACTAAAGGAAATGCCTCATATAGAGAAGATATTTCAAAAAATTATACAAATTCATTCCAACAATGAATGAAATGGCAGATATGGATTAGAATTGGTTGTTAGAGTTCTACTTCAAGTTTAGACTAAAATGTGAATGATTTTCTACTTAATAACAGAGAAAAACAGAAATTAAAAGGTATTTTCCATGTGAGATGGTTTTGTTTGAATTGCCTCTAGAATATCAAATGCAAGGTATATGTAGAAGTTGACTATGTAGAACTATGAATATAGAAGATGAAACCACCTACCTGTAGTTCTTGATAACTGAATTTTCAATCAAATTAAAAAGATATCTTGAGACCCCTATGTTCATTCCATATTTTGTTGAGAAAAAAAGAAAAACAAGGTCATAATTCCTTGAACTCTCAACACTAGTATGTTTCTTACAGAGACATAAACTTAGTGAGTGTATTCACATGTAAAATATAAAGAACTATAATAAAGTTTGACATCTCTTTGGGGAAAAAATGTTTTAATTTTATATGTACGTTAAACCTACTCAACACATATGCTTAGAGCATATAATACACTTTCCTTTAACTTGTTTAAGGGAATCATAATCAAAACGTAAGAACACCTGATGAAGCTCAACTGAATTAATCCAACTGTGAAAAATGAAATGACTAGAGGTCATCTCTTTATTCCTATTAAAAGAATAAACTTCCAGGGAAGAAACAATTTTGTGAAAACATCTGTATATGTGTTTATTTTATTTATATTATGTTTATTGCACTTCAAAATTAAATTGCTGCTTTAAGAAATGATGTAAAATTACATATTTAGATATACTTTCTGGAGGGCTAATTGAAAATTGCTTACGAAGGCATCACAAACCACAAATTGAAACTGTTTCCAGAAACTTGTTTTAGCTATGACACTCAATGTACAGATTTGCTGATAATGCAGTTTTACCACGAGGCATTGCTTATTCTCGAGAATTTAAGGAGTGGCCATTTTTGGAAGAAAAACCCACATCAAGTAGGTTTTGTTGAATCAAGTAGGTTTTATTTTAAGAAAACTATTTGGAATTCTCTTTTTAAAAAGGCATTTATCCTGAAATCTAAGACAAAGCCAAATAGAAACATTCGATACTTGATATAAAACTACTATTTTAGTTGGTCGTGGGATAACCATCCCTAACATACTCCAATTTACTAAAAAAAAGTCAGATATTCAAAATAAAAACAGTAAAACAGTACTGGAAAATGACTAAGTACTAGTTTAATCAAGGACTAACTTCCACTAATTATGGCATGGATGAAACTAATTAATTAAATGTTAAATATATTAAAGAAAGTAGTATTAGAACAGCTTCCCCAGTGATTCCTGGAAGAGAAATTAGGTTGCTCTATTTCCTGTGCCTGTTGTAAACTGCATTTATTTCTTTTGATGTTTGTATGAAACCATACCAACTAAAAGAAAAGTTGCTAAAAGCCATACAAAGAAATGCCATGTAACTTTCACTAAGAGAATGCTTTTACGTTCACAAACTGACTCGATACTTTTTAAGGAAAGAAAAACCCTGCAGAACAATGTGTTTCTCCTGATGGTGTATCTTTTCAGTTCTTCAATCAAGATGAATCCCATAGTCTTTCCTTGCCTTTCACAACAACCCAAGTATCTTTGAAGATTACAGGATACATTAATGTTTCTTTCATAACTTTACTCAATTTCTTTGATGTTTCTCAGATTAGTTTTTAGGATCTCCACTTTTGGCAGTAACATCATCAACACGATGCTGTTCATTCCTTATCACCTCCCATCAGATGGCCTACAAAATCCATTTGTCTCGTCAATGGTGTTTTTAAGTGTCAGTTGAAAGGTGATGTCTTCCAGGTTTCTCCATCATAAAGTAACTCTTCATTTCCTTTATAGTGAAGTATTATATACTTAAATAATATATACTATGATATGACATAACATACAATCACATAATAAAGTAATAGATAATTATTTAAAGGGAAGATAATTTAAGACAATGAAAATATCTTGTTCCTTTTCCAAGATTTACATATTAGGTTTAGCATCCACTGGTTTCTTGACTCAATTAAATGTTACTCTGAAGTTTGCCAGATAATGATTTTTTAAAGTACATTGTAACCCTTTATCCATTTATTGATTGATATTCTATGGGAAAAATAGCTTTCCTATTTATTTATTTATTTATTTATTTACTTGAGTTAATAATTTATCATTAATTAATAATTATTTATGTAATAGAGCTATTTATATAGTGCATAGTTATATAATTAATAACTATAACTATCTAAATGTGTAAATATCCCAAAACAGGAATTCAAAACACATAAAACAAAAATTATCTAATTAAAATGAGTAGTTATATCTAAAAATATAGTATGACATTTCAATATGTCTTTCTTGGGAACCAGTAAACAATACATAGAAAATTAGTAAAGAAGTCTTGAGAGGAAAAAAAAAGAAGTCTTACAAAACACTGCCAATTGGACCAATTTGACATGTATAGAACAATTGAAGAAATAACAGTAAAATAGGCATTTTTTTCAAGATTATAGAAAACATGACCACGATAGGCCATATTCTGCTTTATAAAAAAAAGTCTCAATAAGTGGGTAAGAATTTATGACATGGCAAGGATATTCCTTTCCCACAAATCACTAAAATATAAATTAATAATAGAATGCTAGCTGGAAACTATTCAGACTTTTGGAATTGTACTGTATACTTCAAAGTAAGTTTTAAGAAAGAATCACAAAAATTGTTTGGAACTGAATAAAAATGAACACACAATGTATTAAAAATTCATGGATTCAACTAAAGCAATGCTTTGAAATAAATTTTATAACAATATTTGCTTAAAGAAAGAAATATAACCAGTGGATTGTATAGTAAAAGTATTTTAGTTTTATTATAATACCACCAAACTATTTTCCGAAGTGTCTGTGTCATTTTGCAGTCCCAATTGTAAATGAGAGTTTTTGTTTTTCTCCATCCTTGTCAGCATTTGGTGGTATCCAGAGTTCTGGATTTTGACCATTCTGAAAGTTGCACAGTAGTATCTCATTATTTAAATTTGCATTCCCTGATGATAAATGAAGTGGAGTATCTTTCTGTATGCTTACTCGCTATATCTATTTCTTCTTTGACGAGGTATCTGTTAATATTTTTAGCCCATTTTTAAATCACATAGTGTGTTTTCATACGGTTGAGTTTTAAGAGTTCTTTGTGTGTTTTGCAAAACCGTCTTTTATCAGACATATATTTTGCAAATATTTTCTTCCAGGTTGTGTTTTGTTGCTTCAGTCTCTTGACATTGTCTTTTGCAGAGCAGAAATGTCTTAATCTTAATGAAGTCCAAGTTATTATTTCTTTCATGAATTTGTGTCTCTGGTATTATGTATAAAAAGTCACTGCCATATCCTAAGTCATCTAGAATTTCTCCTATGATATCATCTATGATTTTTTTTAATTTAGCATTTTAAATTAGACTGTGATCTATTTTGAGTTAAGTTTTGTGAAGAGTATAAGGTCTGTGTTTAGGTTTACTTTTTTACATATGGATGTCCTCTTGTTCCAGCACCATTTATAAAGCCTGTTTTTCTCCATTGCATTGCTTTTGATTCTTTGTCAGAGACCAGTTGGTTATATTTATGTGGCTCTCTTTCTGGGATCTCCATTCTGTTACATAGGTCTATCTGTCTGTTCTTTTACCAATACTACACTGTCTTCATGGCTGTAGTGTTACAGTAAGTCTTACAGGTGGGTAATATCAGTCTTCCAACTTAGATCTTCTCTTTCAATATTGTATTGGCTACTCTGTGTCTTAGGTCTCTCCATATAAAGTTTATAATAATTTTCTTAATATCCACAAAGTACATTTCTGGGATTTTGACTGGGATTGTATTGAATCTTCAGAGCACATTGGGAGGAACTAACATCTTGACAATGCTGAGTATTCTTACCTATGTCATAGACTATATCTCTATCCACTTAGTTCTTTGATTTTGTTCATCAGAGTTTTATAGTTTTCCTCATATAAATCTTGTACATATTTTGTTGATTTATACCTATGTCTTTTATTTGTGTGCTAATTTGAATGGCATTGTGTTTTAAATTTCAAATTTCCCTTGTTCATTGCAGGAGCATGGAAAAGCAGTTGACTTTTATGTTAATGTCATCTCATATCTTGTAATCTTGACGTAATCACTCGTTAGTTTCAAGTAAATTAACCTTTTACTATAAAATTAAATGGGGTTACTTGATAATAAACTCTTTTGTCTTCTATTAACATTATTAAGTAAAATTAAGAAAATGTTATCCTTATTAATTAATTAATTTTAATGTTTATATATATTTTTAGAGATAGAGACAGAGTGTGAGCGGGAGAGGGGCTGAGAGAGATGGAGACACAGAATCCAGAATCCAAAGCAGCTCCAGGCTCTGAGATATCAGCACAGAGCCCAATGTATGGCGAATCCAGGAATGGTGAGATCATGATCTGAGCCAAAGTTGGACACTTAACTGAATAAGCCATCCAGGTGCCCCTCCTGTGTTTATTTATTAAAAAATTATTCATTAAGTATCTACTCTATGCCATCCAAGGTTCAAGTCACTGGGAATAGTTTATTGAATAAACAAAAAAGATGACCCATGCTTACTTTACTGTGGGACAACACAAACCATAGAAATAAACACTAATGATACAGAAAATGGACAATAGTCACTTTCCACAATAGACAATAGATACAAATGTCTGCACTCTTACACTATTGGCAATGGAAATAGAATTAAAAAATAAATATAATACATAAGTAAATTCCAGAGTATTTTAATGGAAATCTACTAACATATAGGAAAAAATAAATAATGAAAGACATTGCTTAAGGAAAAAATAGAAATGTATAAGTGGTCAGTTTTAGACCTTTGTGGCAATGATTACCGAACAAAATTTAAATATGAGACAGGGAAGAGCCACGGGAGTATCAGGAAGAGTATATTCCAGGCCAAAAAAAAAGAAAAAGAAAAAGAAAAAAGCCCAAAGTTCTTGGAAACCATCTTTCTTGGCGGGTAAGAGAGCCATTAGAAAGCTAGTATGATCATGATGATATAGGCTAAAGGTTATCTTTTAGAATATGATAAAATACTAGCCTAGAGTATTAAGCTATTTTTTTGTAATTTGAAGTTGTATTCTCAGATGGTGTCAGTCCATTTCTCCCTTATAAATTTTACTAAAGATTCATTTTTCCAAGTGGTGTCATTTTCTTTGTCATGCCCTTCACAGTATGTCAATTTTCAGGTATCCTCAGTTCCCACACCTACTGCATATATATTCCCTCACTCTGTCTTAAATTCTGTGCACAATTCCAATACTTTAGTTTATTAGAAACTCCTTATGTCTCCATCCTTCCAACTATATACTGGCTCCTATTATTCCCTTTCTTAAATTCTATGCACTAGTCACACTGTATATTTAATATTTTTCAATTTTCCCCTTTTTCCTATTTTTTAATAGCATTTGTCTATCTCCTAATGTCCACTTATTTTTGTCTACCAAAATATTAAGCAGTCACATAATTCATGAAGCCTTTCAAAAATTCAAAGTTATGGATTTCTCTTAACCTCAAATTTAGCATCTATAATAAATAAGAATATCTTGTCATTAGAATTAAATATTAAAATATGTTTAAGATATCTTAAAGAGTACTTGACATATGCTTTATATATATGTATAACGTATATGTATATTTAGGTTTGTTTCCCCTCATTTTGTGACTTATTTTAGTCCTTATTCATTGATAGCTTTATGGCATCTATAACTAACCACCATGTATTTTTCTTGTTCATTGGTTTTGTTTTATGTACCTCACAAGCACATAAAGTTCTTGGAATCAGGAAACTTGTCTTGCTCGTTTTAATGTCCTACTCATCTTCTCATAAACACCGTTTCTTATACATAAGTGTTCCTTAATTGTTTTTTAAAATAAATTAATGTTAAATATATACATACTTTATTCATTAAACTTTCAAAGGATTGATCTGTTTTGAGATTGAGGCTTCTTTGTTAAACCACAGTATTTTAACATTTTTGTAATATTTTAAAAACAATACATCTTTAGGAATTAATTAAAAATCAGTATTTATAATTGTAAACTTATGGGTTATAGAAGCACTGTAGGATAACCACATACATTTTGAAATAACAAATAAAGTTAATACTTAAATTCTTTTCAAATATCATCCTATTTATTCTCATCTTCTTTAGATTAAATTTTTATCTTGAATTTTAAGTAAAGCTCTTAGAATCTTTAACTAAAATAGGGATGTAAAAGGGATGTGTGCATGAAAATGTTTAAATCAACTTAATCTATGGAAGTGTTAACTAAGTTCAAGTAAAATTACATAAAGAGCAATAATGCATTTTATCTTCTTTTTCACATTTTCCTAATGAGTCTTGGAAGTTTATATAATTATTTTAATTAGGGTTATAAACTTCTACCTGGGCAGGTGAGAGGCTAATTACCTAATTTATATGCAAACTGAGCAATTTTCTCTAGGCTCTTTAGCACTTCATCTTTCCATTTAATTTTCTCTGTTTCAATCAATTAATACTTATTTTGTTTTTGTCCCATTTAAATGAATGATTAAAAATTATCTTTAGTGTAAACTCTATGTTGACGGTTCAAAGGAAGAGTATTTTATCTCCAATGTATGTTAGGTAAAAGTACCTTAATATTTTGTGTTTACTTACCTTCGTACAACACATATTTTATGTTTGAAAAAAACAGAGTATCAATTTGCATAAAGTACATGTTAGCCTCAAATTTTAAACCATAATAAAATAATAATAAAAATATAATGATATCCCTATTTGAAAACAACTACTTACGTGGAAAGACTTATGGTAAATTCTTATGTTTTCCATTAGTGCTGAGCCCAAAGGTGGGTAACAGGAGAGCAAAAGATAAGTCTATTTCATCACTGTAACAGGTTCTAGACCCTATCACAAAATGAATCTATTTTTATTTATTCCAAGATTAGCTCCATACCTAAAACATAAATACTACCTAATTATTTTGAATAAATAAACAACAACAAGAAAAACCTTGCATTTGGATCTGAAAAGATATATATTTGCAGGGAGTCATCATAGCCATTTTCAATGCCATTATCATTATTTTTGGAAGAATTGAGAACAATGAGCAGGTTTTAAATTAAATTTACACCCAGATCATCAGATTTAAAGTGTTAACTTTATTTCAACCATCTGAAAATGTAATATGCATAACAGTTTTGCTAGAATAATTATTATTTTTTTCTTCTAAATAATAAAATTTCTTATTTTAATCTAGGTGGAAAAATCACACACACACACACACACACGCACACACACACACACACACACACACCAAGTCACAAATACTGTATTGCTATTATCTTCAGTAAGATATTTTCATTAGTACTTTGAGTAGAATTTAGAAGTCTTTTTTTTAATAAAGTTTCTCTGCTTTCCTTTCTTTCTTTTCTTTCCTTTTTTTTTTTAATTCAAACCAAGAATGATGGTCTGAAGATGTAATACAATACAAAACAGCTGTATTCTTTGGTAGGAGAAAATACCTAAAACAAATAGTTAAATTGCACTACAAAGAGATTAGCTAATTATACTTGGGGGAAAAAAATCATACAAGCACTCTGTAAGGCATTGTCCTTTTCCTTTGTTGGAGGGCATTTATTCATAGATATCATGTATGTTTTCTTCCCGAGGGGTGAGAATGACCTAGAACCCTATGGGCAGCTCTTCACCGGTAAGCTTGCCAACTATTTGTCAGGAATGATTAGTGAGAAATAAAGAAAGAAAATTTCCCCTGTTGATAATAAGGGGCAAATAGAGGAGACTCAGAAATTATCATAGGGAATCACATTTGTACAATTAAGAATACTTTGCATTCGATAATATATATCACTGACCAACCTTTATTTTTACACATTTTAGTAGTCATATTGAATATGATGGGTTTGTAATAATAACATAAAACTCTGTGCCAACTCACAAATGGATGTGTATATTATAACTATTTTTACTATAAATAATAATTGTATTTTTTGTTGTCTAGGTGAGAGGAAGGAATAATTAACTGTGGTTTACAGAGAGAGAGAGAGCCAGCGTGAGCAGGGGAGGGTCAGAGAGAGAGAGATACAGAATCTGAAACAGGCTCCAGGCTATGAGCTGGCAGTCCACACAGAGCCCGACGCGGGATTAGAACCACGAACCATGAGGGGCGCCTGGGTGGCTTAGTCGGTTAAGCGTCCGACTTTCGCTTAGGTCATGATCTCGCGGTTCATGGGTTCGAGCCCCGCGTCGGGCTCTGTGCTGACTGCCAGCTCAGAGCCTGGAGCCTGTTTCAGTCTGTGTCTCCCTCTCTCTCCGACCCTCCTCTGCTCACGCTGTCTCTCTCTCTCTCCTAGAAATAAATAAAACATTAAAAAAAAAAAAAAAAAAGAACCACGAACCATGAGATCATGACCTGAGCCAAAGTTGGACACAACTGACTGAGCCACCCAGACACACCTAATTGTGGTTTACTCTTAATCATACTTATAAAAACTTACTTTAACTGTTTGGATTTGTATATAATAATCAAAAACATATTTTATGTAAAAAAATTAAATGAAAGAATTTACTACAACTTTATTTTGAAACATATTCTGAATATATTACAACATAAAGCTGAAGAAACTGTAAATTTTCCTTAACGGTTTCATAAGATGCTCACATTCCTTATGAAATCTACATTAATGTTGCAGTAATATTTTGATCTCCTATATTCATAAGATTAATGGGAATTCTTTAGTTATCATTTTGAGTCTTCTCTTAATGGGATAACCAAGATACATAGGTTTGCAATACTTGAAAATATAGCATGCAGAATTTTTGCAATAAGTTTGAACAAAATGGCTTAATTTTGGACGTACATGAACTTATACTAGGTCTGTATGTTGCATAAGACAAAATATCCTAAATAATTGAGATTGATATTGGGTTATTAGATTCAATAAAGTTCATTTTAAATATTGAAGAAAATTGCCACATTCATTTGAAATCCAGACAGATATTAAATCAACTCCCAGGAGAAATTTAAGTTTCATGGCTCCTTATGCTAATCACCTCAAAGTTCAAATGCTAACTTTTTATCTCCATTTTATTTAGAATGTATCACAAATCCATAATGCAAAAGGATGGACTACTATTTTTGAAAGTGATCTTTGGCTTTTTCTTCTGCAGTAGTTCAGACTAGAAACTCTAAGCAATTCTACAACTAAGATAATTTTAAAAGTTGGATAAAACATAAAAATATACTGCTGTAATGCTATAATGAGCAGGCAAGAATATAAAAATTACTTAGAAAGGAGGCCGTTCCCTTGAGAGCACACAGTGGCCTTGCTAAAGTTGAGGGGAGATTCTTTGGGATCCTGAAGGACAGAGGAGCAGAAACAAAGCTCAAGGGCCAACCAGTGTGGAAATTTAGTAGGATAACCCAGTCAAGCAAGGACTGTAAAAAGTAATATATTTTGCAGGATAATGAACTAGCATTAGGCATGTACTTTTCCTAAAAATGATAAACCGATTGCCTGTGCTGAACTTTGATTCTCCAGAAGTTTCTATTTTATATCTTCAGAGAATATATTCCTCCATAAAGATCCTACCCCCCTTTTTTTGTTTGCACAAATATAACCTGTGCCACCTGGAAAACCTCAAGACAGAAATGTAGTTTAAAATGATTCCAGTGTGATTATAACCCCAGGTACTTGGCAAAAGCAAGTTAATATTACCTTTTGGGAACCTATTTTCCACTTTGTTTTAAAATTATTCACATAGATATACTTTCATGAGATATAAGTTGACAGAAAACAAAACATAATAAAACACATAAAAACAAGATATACTAGGGCCACCTGGGTGGCTCAGTCGGTTAAGCGTCCGACTTCAGCTCAGGTCATGATCTCACGTTTGTGGGTTTGAGCCCCAGTCGGGCTCTGTGCTGACAGCTAGCTCAGAGCCTGGAGCCTGTTTCAGATTCTGTGTCTCCCTCTCTCTCTGACCCTCCCTTGTTCATGCTGTCTCTCTCTCTCTCTCTCTCTCAGAAATAAATTTAAAAAATGAAAAACAAGATATACAAGAAGGAACTGATATGGAAAAAAATAGACAACAGAATCAGGGATATAGTAAGACTTCAGATATTCGAATTAGACTGTAAAAACAACCAGGTTTAATTTAAGTTAATTAAATTGAGTAGTTGAAATGTTAATTCAAACAAAAGTGAACACATAACTGAGCCATTCATAACATATTAGGGAAAGTTAAAATTAGAACAAATGTAGTGTATTTAAAATCTACAAAAGTGGGGGCACCTGGGTGGCTCAAGTCAGTTAAGGGTCCATCTCGGTTTTGGCTCAGGGCTTCTTGGGTTTGAACCCCATATCAAGCTCTGGGCAGGCAGAGCAGGGCCTGCTTGGAATTCTCTCTCCCTCTTTGCCCCTCCCCCACTTGAGCTGTCTCCGTCTCTCTCAAAATAAATAAATAAACTTTAAAAAACCCAAAAGTAATTACATGTTAGTAGCTTACAAAACTCACAAAAGTAACTTACTTAGAAAGTAACTAAAAAAGTAAACGCATCACTGAGTCATTCATAATATATTAGAGATAGCTAAAATTAGAACAAATGTAGTGGATTTAAAACTTGATCGAATTAAGTCTAATGGTTAAAAGTATAAAAATGTACAATAAGGAGGAAGGAGTAAGTGACATGGAAGACAGGTAAAAAATGACTATCATATGTTAGAGTCTCAAATATTTATTAGTGAGATTTACTGACAAATTACAGACCTAATGAAAGATCAATTCTCAGATTCAGGAGAAATCACACACAGGATACATAAAAATGAATTCATACCTAGAAAGTTCTCAGTTTTTACAATAACCCATACCTTCAAGCCTCTCCATTCTTTTTTTTTTTTTTTTTACTGTTTACTTATTATTTTTGAGAGAGCGAGAGAGCATATGCACAGGAGGGGCAGAATCTAAAAACAGAGTTTTTTGGTTTGTTCCCAAACACATTTTTTTTCTTTTTTTCTTTTTTTTTAATGTTTTTATTTATTTTTGAGAGAGAGTGAGAGACAAAGTTTGAGCAGTAGAGGGGCAGATAGTGGGAGACACAGAATCTGAAGCAGAGTCCAAGCTCTGAGCTGTCAGCACAGAGCCTGACGTGGGGCTCCAACTCACAGACTGTGATCATGACCTGAGCTGTAGTCTGACGCCTAACCAACTGAGCCACCCAGGTGCCCCCTTTTTAATTTTTTTCTATATGTATTTTGTTTTTTTCTCCAGCTGCTTTTAACATTTATTTCTGTCGAGTGTATACGTGTGTTATTGATATTTGTCTTTATTTAAGTTCTCAGAAATTCTTGAACATGTAGTTTGATTTTTATTATAATTTGAAAAAATTTCTTGGCCTTTGTCTTTCCAACTCTTTCCCTGCCTCTGTCTTTGTTTTCTAGAATGTCGATGACTTGTACTGATTGCCCCTCCCCCCCAGCCGCTCAGCCTTGCTCCAGGCCTGCGTTACAGAGAGTGATTCCTTCTGATATCTCACTTTGTCCTCAGTTTTGTTTGCTTGTTCTTTTTATTTGTTTGTTTTGTTTTATCTTAACATGTAAGATCCATAATGAAAACCTGTTAGGGGGAATGAATTTTCCTGTGTCTTTGGCTCTCAGCGAGCCTGTCTGCTCATAGTAGCCTTCACTACTACTAGCAGCCTGTAGAAAACTGTCAAACATCTTTGCAGAATTCTTACACACGTGTATGGAAAACTGGTCTTACTTACGCAGCCAGTGGTGATGTCTCCTCGCTTTTTGGAGGCACCTTCATGGAGACGTCTGTTTCTCCTTAGATTCCAGACGAGGTGGTTATCCTCAAAGTAAGTTATAAACTCAAGAACAGTTATACTTTTGTATATTGTTTATCTTTTTATTATTTATTAGGAGAGGAGTGAAACTCTTTCCAAGTTCCTAAATCCTAAGCAGAAAACTTGTGACTATGTATTTTAGATGTTAAATTTTAACTTAATGTCCTCTAGGTTTGCTTTGTATGGATTGAATGTTATGTTAGGTGTTTATAAACTTAGAATTACTGTATCATTTCTGGTAAGTGAGATGCCTGTTTATAACATGTTGCCATCTTTTCTATATCCAATGTGTTTGGACTTAACTTTTATCTAGTTGGCTCATCTGTTTATATCCATCTACCTATCATTTATCTATCATCTAATATAACTTGATCTTTCTCTGTTTTTATGGCTTGTCTTTTGCTGTTTAATCAACTTTGAAAATATATTTCTTTCAGGGCTCCTGAGTGGCTCAGTGGGTTAAGCATCCAACTCTTGGTTTCAGCTCAGGTTGTGATCTCATGGTTTCAGGAGTTCAAGCCCCATGAGACCCCTATGCTGATAGTGCTGAGCTTGCTTGCTTTCTCGGACCTTCCCTGACCCACACTCTTTCTGTCTCTCTCAAAAGAAATAAACTTAAAAATATATATTTGTCTTCTAAATGGAGTGTTTACCTGAGTTATCTTTGTTTACTGTTCATATAGTTTCTCTTAACTCTTTTATTTCATAACATACCTTTTCCCCAATATGCTTTAAATTTAAGCGCTTTCTGCACTTTTACTGGTTTTAAAAATATGCATTCTAGTATAGAAGTGTTGAATCACTACATCATACCCTTGGACCTAATATTACACTATATGTTAACTGACTGGAATTTAAAGAAAAACTAAAAAAATTATGCATTCTATTTCTGTTCGCTCAGGGTTTGTCTTTGAAGTTTACTATTAGAGTCAATCATTGTTATTTGGAGTAGTTCTTTTCCGTAAAGCCACTGCAGACACTGGACTAGCAAATACCGAACTCATGTCTCTAAGGAAAATACAAGATCAGGTTCTTGTGAGCCTCTGGTCACAACTTTATCAACTGAAATGCTTTGCATCACATAGATTCCTTCTGTTCTTAAAATAATAAGCCATTCCCATCAGCAAAGAAAACTTGCAGTTCTACATAACCCTTTTCTTAGCAGATATTTAAAAAATTCTTCCATAGCCTCCTGACCTGCAGAACCTGCTTCACCTGCGAGTTTGACATTTTTCATACTGTATTGCCTTTTGAAGCATTCGGTACTCATCAAGAAAGGTTTAACATTTTCCTGATGCTGAGTAAGGTGATTGTAAATTTCTATGGTCTCAGCCTGACAACAATGCTGTCCACTCTGCCTTTCTTGAGAAAATTGGTCATCATCTCAAGAATCCATAAATTTGCCATTTTCCCACAGATTCATTATGCACTATAGATGTTAATTTAGCACTTTTTAAAGTAGTCTTACATACAGTTCAGCAAATTTACTTTTCCTTTTTCTGTACGTCCATATTATTGATTCATTAACATTGAACTCATGGCCAACAGTACTGTAACTCATGCTTGAACAAAGCTTATCTAACAGACATTTTCTCTGTAAGTCACATCACATCCTTTTTATACACAAGAACACCAGACAGCATTTTAGCACTATCTTGAGGACCCATTTTAAAGCAAAACTGTCAACAAAAACTGCAAAAATGTGGGATGAAAAGGTTGCACTAAATAGCCTGTAATAAGACTCTTGTTTGCATTGTGAGAGTTAAAACAATAAGACAAAATATGACTTTGTTCAATCTAGCTGGGAATGCGCACCTTAGGTGACTCCATTTTTTAGTTGCTCTGACCACCTGTGAATAACCAAAAAAGTGCCACAAGTATTAATTCCGGGTTATAAATGAGTTATACTGGAGATGCAAATTCACAAATAATGAAGATCAACTGTGTATTCTTTTCCACGTCTTTGTATATTCTCTGAAATTTTTTCTTTCTTTTGGCCAGTTTTATGTTGCAAGTATATATATACATTGGAATATATCCTCTTGAGTTATAAACATTTAGTAGTAAAAAAGTAAAAAATTATATATTTTATTTTGGAAAATTTTTGCCCAATTCAATGCAACTTAGTCTTTATTTAGTTGTGTATATATATTAAATATAATATACTAAGCAAAACATTCATATTTGCCTGTAAGTTTGAATTCTAACAATATATATGAATATACACTTGCATAACTATTATAGTGTTCTTCTATTCACATTATTTTTCCTTTGGTGCTATATATTCTACTCACGAGATGGCAAATCTCACTTCATTATGGCAAAACAAAATGACGTAGGAAAAACCCAATTGACTGGAAACACCTCAAATTCATATGAATTTCATAAATGTTCTTCATGTAAATTAAATTCCAAATAAAATATTACATGTGTAATATATAATATATATACATACATACATTTTACACATAATTTCAGAAATGTCTGCTAGCTTTTTGCAACTAAAATTTTAAAATAATTTATTGTCATCTTTAGTTAACCAATTTTTAACGTAACTTCTATCTCGACCTGGGAGGAGATTGGCATACAATATGGAAATAAAGAAAACATTTACAGAAAATGTCCATATGGACGCTTTTTAGACAGATGATCTGATTAGCATAATAGCCACCAAACTGTTGAATGAATAATCTCTTTTATTTGCTATTTAATATGCATCTATTCTAAACTCTATAATAATATTCAGTAAAATAGTTTATTTGAATTCATAAATCTTTTGTTAATAACTTGCCAGCTAAGCCCTGGAAATTATTTCTGTTTTCTGAAAGTGATTCTTTTTTCAAGCTGTTTTTGATAATGAATTGATGAAGGTTAATGAAGATTAACTAATTCTGTAATAAACGCCAATGGAGTGATGCTGACATATGACCTCTATAGTTCAAAAAGATATTCATGTCTTAGCCTCAGATTTTTAATAGTAGCTCTAAGTGCTCTTTCAATACTTCTAACATTTAAACAATTTAATATTATAAAAATATGTACTTATATTGTGAATGATACACCAGCCATAGGCACAAAATTTCTTAAATAAATGTCCAATGTTATGACTTTTTAAAATAAAAGCTTCAAAAATAAAATAAAATAAAAGATTCATGGAGTTATTTTCAAATACTATAAAGTTCAAAGAGTTTTGATTTCTACTGCTTCCAATATCTTTTGTATAAAGAAAATATTGACTTCTCAGAAACAAAATGAAATTAATATTTGGTACTGGCTTGTAAGCCAAAATATGTTTGCCATTGTCGGAAAACGTTATATTCAGTATATCCAGAGGTGACTGGGAAACAGTTTAATTATGCTAAAAATGGAAAAGAGGGAAGAAACTGAAAGAGTGGTGAAGAGGGATTAAATAACAACAGAAAATGAAACCTGAAAATGCTAGATTGATATTTAATGTTTATGTGCAAACATCTATATTATGCCATTAATTAAAGCATTTAGTTTTCCAAACGAAAAAATAATTCTTTATTTTTTGAAATCATCATTTTCTGTACATGCACAATACTGCATTGTTTCCTTTCAAATTAAATCTGGCAAGAAAATAAAAATCAAAGACAGAATACTATGGATAAAATAATTTTTTGACAATTTGTGGAAACTCTTCTTCCTTTACATTACGTTCCAAATTATATAATAAAAAAAGAAATATAAAATGACACATAAAGGTGTTGCAGATTATGTTTTCCAGATTTTCTTTCTTTCAATATATTTTGCAGATATAGCCATTCTAAATTACTATTTTACAAACTAGGATGATTCTCAGTAGGGAAGCCATACCTCATGTTGCTTTCATCAAAGGGAGCATAGTCTATATTTGCCTGTCTGAATATTGTCATTATATTACTAATTTACACATTGGGAAAAGGGTCAAGACTACTCCAAATTTTTGACGACTTGAGATTAACCTGAAAGGGGAATGTTAATAACTGATGAAATATATCCACAGTAGTTCAACATCAAGATAGTTAAAGTTGTGTGTTTTAAAGTAAAATATTCTACCCCATATTCTTGAATTATATATATATATGTAGTTTGGGGAATTAGTATTCTTTGAGATAGACAAATATAGTTTATATTAGACACTAAGAGTAAGATAAAAATTATGAAAAGAGTGCATATTACAATAATATCACCCAGGTAAGATGTTTTTAAATATAATAAATGTATTGATAAATAATTAAAATAATGTAGTTTTGTAGTGTTTTTATATTTTAACTAAAACATAACAAAATCATTTGGAAAGCCATTACTATTCAAACTGTCATACATATCACAATATGTGCATATTATTAATATCCTAACGTTATTTTATTAAAATGAATAATTTCTATGATCTTTTCTTAGGTTTTCTTTGCCTCAACAATATGGCATATGGCATATTGTTGTTTCAAATTGTTAAATAGAATTATATTTTGGGGCACCTGGATGGCTCAATCATTTAAGTGACTGACTCTTGATGTTGGGTTAGGTCATGATTTTATGATTCGTGAGATGGAGCCCCAGGTCTGACTGTGGGCTGAGCAGAGAGCCTGCTTGGGATTCTCTCCCTCTTTCTCTGTTCCTCCCTTACTTGTTTGTGAGCACACATGCTCTAAATAAATAAATAAATAAATAAACTTAAAAATAGTTTAAAAAGAAGTATATTTTTAGGTATTTCTGAAATATCTACCTACCTTTCTGATTCTAAGTTCTAAGTTATGCAATTGTGTGTATAATAGTGTTGTCTGAGTTTGCAATTTATTCAAAACACAAATAAGATCTGGATATAGCTCTTTTCTATTGTTTAGTGCACTGGAGCTTATTAAGTGGTACACATTATCTAAAAGTCAAAGGTTCAGAAGTATATAGAGTAAATCTCACAATCTAATATAGAGATATTTGAGCATATTATTTTTACACTTTGTAAAACAAACATTTTCATATGTAACTTTTAAGGCCATTGGGAAGTTATAAAAATAAATAATATTTTCCAGCCAAAATATTATATTTTCTGGAATTCTTCAGTTGTAAAAATCAAAAAGTAGTTATATGGTACTGGATAAAAGCGGAAGTTGTTAGTTCATTTGTAAATGATACAAAGTTGTTTATGTTGGCCCTGTTAATATACTCATTGTTTTGGACAACTTTGATAACATGGGGTTAACATTTTGAGAATGACAGAGACATTGGGAGCTCAATACAGAGAAGAGTTATGAATTAAGGAAATAAGTGGAGCGGCGATCAAAATTAGAGGCAGAACTGGAATGATACTGAACACAAGTGACGGGAACTGGAGGGAGAATTGTGGCAGATCATGCATCCTTTGAATGGGGAATGTAATTACTAGTGGATTCAACAAAGGAAATGGAAACCTGACTCAGATGGAGACGCCCATCAGTCAAGTTGCCTACCCCTATTATTTTACTCAGTCATAGGAAATACATGAAAAATAAAATGTTAGCTCATCAGAAATCCTTTTTTCTTCAATGGGAAGGATGTGCTAATGCATCTTTTTCATTTCCTTCCTCAAATGTTTGTTGTTTTACCCACAGGATTTAAATTTAATTTGTTTTTCAATATAAGTTTTCCCCATACTGTCCAGTTGGGTTCACAGATACAGCATCTCAAACAGCATATTTTCCTCAACCACCACATGCCACTAACTTGAGGTGTGCCAGTGGAAAGTATTTGTATGGCTTCACAGAAACACATCATTGTAGCTAGAAACATTTTTCTAGAACATTGTTGCAATATGAACATCTGTGACTTAAAAAAATAAATGCAAAAGGATGAACAAATAAATGAATTGAAAATCAGAATATGTGAAGGGTGGAGGTAGAGTTTATTCTTTCAAAAACATCTTGAAAATGAAGGGGAGATTACTTGGTAGCACAGCTATGTTATGGACAAAGAAAATGCTTTAATTACTCTGTCATCTAATTTCCAAATAACTTAGAGATCATTTGTTTTCCACCTGTCCCATGAATGGGTCTGGGAGGCTGAGTTGGTAGCCAAATGTTTGGTTCTCCTCATGAATAATTTTTTCTTTGTTCTTTTCTCTAAATGCTGTGCACACTTTCAAATATGACTTAAAGTTGCCCTTTTTTCTATTCCTTCCCAAACTAGTCTGTTCTCCACAACTCTCAATTGTTGATGAGCAATCCCCTCTTTCACCTTTCTTCTAAGCATTCCTTCCATTACCTTGCTTTAATTTGACTCTCTCTTCTTCACTTTAACTCATTCTTTATTCCTTCAACATTGTTTTTTCTTTCTGCTGAAAATACTTTCTTCAGATTTCACCTTTTTTTGCTCCTCTCAATATTTATGTCTGATGTAAATATTTCCTTATATTTCTCTGTAAGGTTGTTTTTCCATTTGTGATTTTTGTTATTATTATTTTTTGTGAGAGGCAGAGAAGGTGCACATGAGCGGAGGAGGGGTTTGTCTGGTGAGAACCCCCACGCAGGGTCCATCTCACAATGGTGAGATCATAACTTGAGCCAAAATCAAGAGTTGAATGTTCAACCAACTGAACTAGTCAGGCCACCCCAAAAGTTTCCATTTTAAACAATAATTTTTATTTCTTAAAACAACTTCCTAAGAGGTACTGCAGCATGAAAGAACATCAGTATGGTATTTGCATAGTGATAGTAGACACTTTTATAAATAAAATTCTAGCATTTTGATACATAGTACAAGATATATTCTAGACTCTAAAATGACTCATAAACTCGAGTTTTAAAAAATGAACTTGCCATTAATTATAAATTAAAATCAAGCAAATGTGTATCTCCTAATAGGGAGCAAAAGTGCCCTTTTCGTGAATTATTGAAATCTTAGCCAGGTACATCTGAAAGTAAATCTATATCTATTTCTTATTTTTGTCTCTTTTCTTTTGAATACCTAATGATATTATTTTCTTGAATTACGGTATTTATAACCCAATGTCTATGCAGGAGTTGCTATCTTTCTTTACTGGTGGTTTCATACCAATGAAGAAAGATTCTCAGTCTTTTGATTCATATTGTTTAAAGTCTGTACAAAGCCTCCATCAACTAATCCAACCACCCTAGATTCTGTCACTCACACATAATATCAGTTTTCTTTATTTAAAAAAAAATTTAATTTTTTAAAATTAAATTTAAAATTAAAAATTTAAGAGAGAGAGAGAAACAGAGACAGAGCATGAGTGGGGGGAGGGACAGAGAGAGAGGGAGACACAGAATCCGAAGCAGGCTCCAGGCTCTAATCTATCAGCACAGAGCCAGATTCAGGCTCAAATTCACAGACTGAGAGATCATAACCTGACCGTTAGTCAGATGCTTAACCAACTAAGCCACCCAGGCACCCCACATTAGTGTTGAGAAATACCTTCCATACGTCCAGCAACTACCCACCACAATTACCTATTAACCCAGAAATAACATTTTAAGAAATCACTTATCATTGAGTTTCAAATTTTCATGCCCCTCAACTAAGTGAATTAGCTCTTACAATGCTAAATGACTACTTGATGCAGTGTTATCCTTTACAGTGAATGAGGTGTCATAACTTCTTCCATTTTTTGGTTTAAAAAAGGGATTGGGTAAATTATAAAGGGAAGCAAGTTCCAGGTAATACAGATTTCTTATTATTATGTATGGTATACTTATTTATCATATATATCATGATCTATCTATATATATCACAAATATGTGTCATATATGTTTATATATGATTTTAAAATATGCATATACCGGGGTGCCTGGGTGGCTCATCAGTTAAGCGTCTGACTTCAGCTTGGGTCATGATCTCACGTTTCACGAGTTCAAGCCCGGCATCGGGCTCAGTGCTGACTTCTCAGTGCCAGTAGCCTAGTTCAGATTCTGTATTTCCCTCTCTCTCTGACCCTCCCCTACTCATGCTGCCTCTCTCTCTCTCAGATATAAATACAACATTAAAAAATTTTAAAAATACATGTACCTATTATATATCTTATGTGTTAGTATTTGTCAATTCCCCAGCTGTATATACTCAAGTATTCTTATACTTGTGTGTAAAATATATTTCAATTAATAACGTTTCCATTTATTAAATCTCATCTTCTAAAACTTAAGCCACATTTAAAGAGGCTTGATAACATTTAATATAATTTTGTTTTTCATTTTTATACCTATTAATCTTAAGAATTTTATATTTACAGGGGCACCTGGGTGGCTTAGTCGGTTAAGCGTCCGACTTTCGCTTAGGTCATGATCTCGCGGTTCGTGGGTTCGGGCCCCGCGTCGGGCTCTGTGCTGACTTCCAGCTCAGAGCCTGGAGCCTGTTTCAGTCTGTACTCCCTCTCTCTCTGACCCTCCCCTGCTCACGCTGTCTCTCTCTCTCTCTCTCCTAGAAATAAATAAAACATTTAAAAAAAATTAAAAAAAAAAGAATTTGATATTTACAATCTAACATTAGTCTTTGTATTCTTGAAAACTATTCTGAATTATTTATTGTTTTTAGGAATGTACAGTAAGTGAAGAATATACTGTTATTTTGCTCAATCTACATATAATGAGCTCAAATATATACTCTTACTACAGCTTATTTCTAAATATAATTCTGAGATATCCAAATATTGTATATTTTGTTACATCAATGACTATGCATAATCTATGAATTATCAGAAATATAGAAAAGACATCTTAAAGTATTGTAATTCTAAAACTTTAAGGTAAGAAAGCAGCTTAGCAAATCTTTTTCTACAGATTTCATGATCATTTTATACACACACATACATTCAGATTCAGATTTATTTTTAAATTTTTAAAAATGTTTTATTTATTTATTTATTTATTTATTTATTTATTTACAAATAGTTTATTGTCAAATTGGTTTCCATATAACACCCAGTGCTCGTCCCCACAAGTGCCCTCCTCCATGCCCATCTCCCTCCTCTCCCCCACATCCATCAGTCCTCGGTTTGTTTCTCAGCATTCAAGAGTCTCTCATGGTTTGCCTCAGATTCAGATTCAGGAAAGTATTCAGGTGCTAGTCAAATATATTCACCTCATGATCAAATTTTAAATAAAAAGTGTTTTTAAATTTTGCATCCTTTCTTCCATCGCATTTACTAATTGAACTATTTTACTTATTTTGTGATCAAAACATTCTAATATTTTAATGTGATTCCAGGTTAAGGTTTGAAAATTTTTCCACTTCTTACTGTAGGAAACTTATCTTTTTGTTAGATTTAGAACAAGTTTTTCAGATCCACTAGGGACAGGTATATATGCCTTATTTGTTGAAAAGTTCATTCTACCAGTTAATTAATATTTAAAATTTTGCCTAAAATAAATGGCTGTCCATATCTTTAAGTATATGGTTTGAGTTGACTGTTTTGTATTATGTATTCTAAATAATTATGATAAATATGATAACTCAGCAAATAAAGTGATTACTACTTCTTTAATATTAATTTCAGCCTCTTTCATTCATATTTCCTCTACCTTAGACTCTGTTGATGGTGGCAGCGAACGCTGAAAGTAAACTTTGCATGAGGTGTTTAAAATATTTGCAAAACAGTCAACATTTTGGGGCGCCTGGGTGGCTTAGTTGGTTGAGCGTCCAACTTTCGCTTGGGTCATGATCTCGCGGTTGGTGGGTTCGGGCCCCGCGTCGGGCTCTGTGCTGACTGCCGGCTCAGAGCCTGGAGCCTGTTTCAATCTGTGACTCCCTCTCTCTCTGACCCTCCCCTGCTCACGCTGTCTCTCTCTATCTCTCCTAGAAATAAAAAAAAAAAAAATTAAAAAAAAAATAAAATAAAATATTTGCAAAACATTCTTATTGTTTGTAAGGCTTTTCTACCATTAACATGATTTACCAAATGCCATGTAGTTCTCTCTTAGAGATCTGAAGCATATGAATTCTCCGATCCAAACATTTTATATTCCTTAAAAATCAAGTTACCAAACTTTGTTTAGTCAAACGTTGGAAAGATGTGATATTTAGAATACCAGTTATATAATAATGGAGGATAATGTAGCTTTTAAGACAACTACATTAGACACGACATATTTAATCTAATTTGCAACTTGTTTATGCTTAGGAAATTTTTACAACCATTAAAGTTAATGAATAAAGCAAATGGATTTCAGACTAATTAAAATTTGGAAAAAGTGATTATATTTTTTTGAAAAAATGGAACAGAGAAAAATATGGTCATTTGATTTTGTATCACTTCTGGAACCAAGTCCAAGTGAATATTTTAACCAATACAAAATGTAAAAAAAAGCAAAAAATAAAGTAAAACATAGGATATATATTCATTTCTAAAATGCAACTTGCAATAGCAAAAAAGAAAGAGAACTCAAAATATTATTAAGGAAAAATAAAAAAATATATAAATAAATATATAGTATAAATAAAATATAATAAATAAAATATAACTTTAGTATTGATACGTTTGTATGTTTATAAGTTCACATAATTTTATAAAATATATATTTCTGAGAATGAAAGAATCATACAGTATCATTTCATTTTATTTAAAATTTTTTTAATGTTTTTATTTATTTCTGAGAGAGAGAGAGACAGCGTGAGCAGGGGAGGGTCAGAGACAGAGAGGGAGACACAGAATCTGAAGCAGGCTCCAAGCTCTGAGTGAGCTGTCAGCACAGAGCCCGATGCACGGCCCCAATCCAGGAACTGTGAGATCATGACCTGAACCGAAGTCGGGCGCCCAACCGACTAAGCCACCCAGGTGCCCCTAATTTCATTTTAAATTGTCAAAATTTCCTTATTAGTCTTTCCACACCTTCTGATTCCTATGAGATAGTCTCAATGATAGAAGAACAAGTAGAGTTCATCAACCAAAAGAGAAATTTTGGGGATTTGATTCAATTAGATGGAAAATTATAAGTTTTGACATGTTGTTAATTGCAAATTTATCTTTGTTATTCTAAGCAAATGCTTAGTGGGGGGTATCTGGATAGTTTGTTAGTGATAATTTTAGTTAGTCAGACACTCAGAGAGGTAGCTTGAAAAAAATGTTTATGCAGATGATACTGAATGAATTTTTAAAATCTGCAATTAAATTTATTATAATTCAAAGCTATAAAATATTCACAGTTAAATCAATAAATAAACTATTAAATTCCCTGGCTTCCTTCACAATGTACATTGTATTAATTCAACTTGCTTACAAGGAAGGCTTCTCATTTTTCTACCTATTTTAACCTGATTTCTATAGAATGATATTAAGGAAAGAAAAACAGGAAAAAAAATATGTAATTTCCCCAGTATCCATATCTCTTCCAGAAGAGCTCTGGACTCAGGGAGCTATATTGTCAATGTTCTTTCCTCAAATCGATTTGAGCCCTATATCATAGCTCCAAAGCTGCAGAGCAGAATAAAGTTGACCAATAAAATTGGATGGTTCTCACCCCAGTTACAGAAGTAAACCAAGCCACCAGACAAGCAACAACCTGCCATCAGAGTTTAATATTTAAATATCAAATATTAAATAAGTGTTAAATATTTCAATTTGTGTAAAAGCCTGTTGGTTAGTGATGGTATTTTTGAAATTTTACTTAAAAAATACTTTTCAAAATGTCAGACTTGTGGTCAAATTATATCACTGATTGAATCTGCAATTGATGGAATCAAATAATGTATCTCAAATAATGTATAAAGTAATGCATTGTAAGTTACTAAGCATTATTATTATTAATTAATAATAGATTAATAATATTATTGCTATGAAGTATTAGTAATTATAATATTGATCCTTATTTATTTATAACATTCTACTGTTTCTATGTTTTTTCTTTTAAATTCTACATATAAGTGATATACAATATTGTCTTTCTCTGACTTGTTTCACTTAGCTTTATGCCCTCCATATTATCTCAAGTGTCAGGATTTCCTTCTTTTTTTAATGGCTAAATAATATTCATATGTGAGTGCATGTGTGTGAGTGTATGTATATGTGTGCAATTTCTTTGTCTATTCATCATTAATGGATGCTCAGATTGTTTTCATGTTCAGGTTATTGAAAATAATGCTGCAATGGACATGAGAGTGCAAATATCTCTTTGAGATAGTTATTTCATTTCCTTTGAATATATTGCTGGATCATATAATAGTTGTATTTTTAAATTTTTTAATGAAACTCCATAGTTTTTTTACAATGGTTGTACCAATTAGCTTTCCCAGGAAAGGTGTACCAGTTTTCCCTTTACTCCAGATCCTCATTGGCATTTGTTATCTCTTATCTTTTTGATATTAACTTTTCTAACAGCTGGGAGTGATAGCACACTATGGTTTTAATTTGCATTCCTTTGATGATTAATGATGTTGAGGATCTTTTCATGTACCTGGTGTTTGGCCCACTTAATTAAATTGGGCTATTTGTGTTTTTGATATTGAGTTTTCAGAGCTCTTTTTATATTTTGGGTAATAGTTCTTAAACAGATATGTCTTATACAAACTATTTCTCGCAGGCACTGGCTTGTCCTCATTATTTTGATAGTGTTTTTGGTAGAGTGGAAGTTTTAATTTTAAATAATTATCAATTATTTCTTTCATGAGTTGTGTCTTGGGGTTGTACCAAAAAAGTCATCACCATATTCAAGGTCATTTAGAGGTTTTTCGTTATATTCTAAGAGTTTTATAATTTTGCATTTTACACCTAGATTTATGATTCATTTCTTTTGAGCAAATCAAACAATGTATACAGCAATGCATTGTAAATGACTAAATATTTTAAAATGGAAATAAAAATCTTTGTTTATATTTTATATCAGATAAGAGGTATTAACTTTCTTTTCTCAATAAAGACCGTATAGAAAGCAAGTCCAACATATGAAAGAATTACTAATAGTATTATCAGCGGTAGTTTTTAAAGACATACAAATAAAAATGAATGTAAACAGTGGGGGAGAGGCAGGGAGGCAAACCCTGAGAGACTCTTGAATGTTGAGAACAAACTGAGGACTGATGGGTATGGGGGGGAGGGGAAAGGGGGTGATGGGCATGGAGGAGAGCACTTGTGGGAATGAGCACTGGGTGTTATATGGAAACCAACTTGACAATAAACTATTAAGAAAGGAAAATAAAACTTAGCAAAATAAAAAAAAGAATGAATGTAAATAAAATTGTATCATCAAATTCTCAAAAACTAAGCATAATTCCAGTATTCTCTTTTATAACCATAGTCCAGTTATAAATGTAGAAGACTACTAAAAATAAGATTAAAACATTAAAGAGACAATAGAGTGAAAAAAATTCTTACAGAAAAAGGAGAACAAACCAATTTTTGTTTATACCCTCTTATTGGCTCTTTAATGAAAAAAAGTTTTCTAATTAATATTTCATTTACCTCAGGGACAAGTACATAATGCAGTCATCAGTTTGCTTAGATTCTGAAATACCCATTCATTTATGTACATATTTTCTCTATTCAAATTTGCTATTCATATCACTTGTCAATTTGCATCTATTAAATCAACATGCATAATTTACAATATTTTGAATATTTTATTAATGAAAGTCCCTTTCTAAGATTTTTATGTGCTCTTAAATTTTAAATACTCAAACATTTAAAAACTTAAAACTCAACAACTGAATTTTAAATATTATTTTATAAAATTAAATATTTAATTATAAGTATTAATTGTATGCTATCACTATGACTATTAGGCTCAATAATGGTTAGAATTATAAGCTCTTTTTCCAACAAATTAAATTTTAAAAATAATAAGTGGAATATTTTCTTTAAAATATTTTATTACACTTAAAGTTAGCATAGGGATACCTATACCTAGCCAACACTTTATAGTTACTCTTTTCCAACAACTCATGATTACTTTATCTCATGACGTTTTACCAAGCATGATGACTCTTAGTTTCACAAGTCACTTCATTAACAATGTGGTTCATGAAAACAGAATTATGTTATCTTGACATTTTTATATTTCATATAGAGTCTATTTCTAACATTTCATTCTTACTTAATTGTGTGTACAATGAAAAGTGAAACTTCCAACCCAAATAAAAATAGATTGCTATGCAAATAATTGGAACACTGTTGCATGAAAAAAGATATACACAAAGTAATCATGCTGTTAAATGTGAGAATGAATTATAATTGAGAAAAATCTGCAGGTCATATTGGAGGAGTTATACTTCAATAGTTAACCAATATTGTATTTATTCTGTTAAAGAAAAAATATTCTGGCACTTGTTAGAACAGTAAGGATGACTTTATATAGGACTGTTGTGAAAGTGTCAAGACTAACCCAATCGGAGGGAGAGATAATGCTCAACTCTGAATATAGCAAAAATAGCTGGGGATGTATAGGAAACAACCACAGTAAGAAGATCAATGGATAGAAATTACTAAGGAGATATTGAAGGGCAGAAGCCTTTTATTCAACTGACTGAACAGGATTCTTGCTGAAGGCAGTCAACGTGGCCAGATATAAGTGTCAGAGCATGAGGAATTTGGTTAGATATCTTGCAGTATCAGATATCAAGGGTAGAAAATTCTGTAAACTTACTTAGCAGGATTCTTGCTACCCCTGGACAAGGTAGGTTGAAGATGGGGCTCAAGGATGAGACAAGTCAAAACGAAGGTTTAGAGGAGCCTGAATAAGTTTGGTCTTTGTCACTTCAAAAATCATTTCCTAAATTTATGTTTCAGCCCGTGAGCATTCTTATTATTGTTTTTGGTAGAGGAGTGGACTTACTGGCATGTATGTAATGAAAGAGAAGAGCTCAGGAAAAACTACTTAAGAAAGTTTGAAACGCAATATGAATCTGGCCATATGATAAGAATCAAACAGAACTCTTCTGATTATGAGTGATTTGTAAGATAATTCTTATATTGCCCGTTATGTGCATTAGGTATATGCAGGATTTACTATGCTCATTTTTCATTCATGAAATATAGAGATATACCTGGTAAAGCAGTTTATGTTAATAGTACTTATGAGAAACTCTTTCTGAGCTATATCATATGACTCTAGGCTCTATTTCTGAATTTCTCATTGAACCCCATTTGAATTAATTAATGAAGTTACTGGAATATATATTCCCTTTGTGAATTAATGGATGTAAATATCAGATATTAAAACATATATGGCCATTTAGATATTCATGAAGAGGGTAACATTTCTTACTACAAAACTTTCTGAAATCTAACTTGTATCAATTGAGATTATCTCAAAAAATTAATAAATGGACTTACTGGAACAAATCTAGAAAAGATTTCCTTTTTATGCTTACCTATTTTATTATATCTCTAGAGGCTGGGAGAAATATTTACTTCTTTTGATTGAACTTACGTTTCTAGTTTAGCAAAAAGTGTAATAGTGTGCCAGTGATATGAATATTTCTACCATGGATGGATAATATTCTCAATGATTTGAACAGATTTTCATTGCAAGTAACATTTGTCTGTGTAAAATAAGCTGATATTAAAATCCATTTTTTCATTTATCAAAACTTGGCCAGTAATTAATTTTTTATTTGGCTCTGATATTTAGTGTTAAGAGGGACAAAGTTTCTCTTTTCTTCTGACCTTTGTCCATGCTTTCCATGTCAAGTTGCAAGACTGCATTTACTTCACTTATCACACCCTTATTCAAGGTGAACTAAAGAAGGAATACTGGCTTGCACATTTATGTTTCTTCAGAGAAGTGTTCACTCACTCCTGACTTATAACAAATGATTCAAATTTCTAAATCTTCATGGATAAAGACTGAAAAATCAAGAAAAAAAATTTTCATAAGACAGCAAACAATTATGGGCTTAGACTTATGGCCAAATTGAGGTAAGGAAATAGAGGGAAATTTATAGTGGGCAGGCAAAATTCATGTTTTTTTAATGGATTTACATGTATAAATATATATTACTAATCATGATAAACTAACTATTTCAAAAATGTATCCTATGATTTATTATTACACTTTAAAGTGTTTATATTACTTTTGTAGGTTGACATACCTTGGCATACCTGAATAAAGTTTTAGTGACTGATAGTGGAAGAGGTGGGAAATTTAAAAGTTTTTTTAAAAATCTTTTTAAATCTAAATGAAAGTGTGCCTGGATCACTCAATCAGTTGAGCATCTGAATTTGGCTCAGCTCATGATCTCATGGTTTGTGAGTTCTAGCTCTACATTGGGCTCACTGCTGTCAGCACAGAGCTTGCTTCGGATCCTCTATCTTCCTTTCTCTCTCTGCCCCTTCCCCTCACCTCTCTCTTAAAAATAAACATTAAAAAAATCTAAATGAGAGACAAAAACCACTATATATTCAGAGTTGGCAAAATTTTCTGCTCCTATATTAAATCCCAGAAACCAGTGCAATGTGAATCATAATTGAGTATTGATTAAAATAATGGAAATAAACATAATTGAGCTAATGAAAATGATGCACATTAATATTGACTAATAAAGTAATGCAAAAATAAAGTGATCATGATAGTAATAATATGTACATTCTTACGCATTTGTATCTAAAAGCCCAGAATTTCCAAATTAAACCTGGGAAAGGACGGGAGTGTAGTGTGCTGATTATATTGTTAACCTATGAAGCCAGACAGTTAGTGTTATATCTCAGTACCACTATAAAATGGCTTTTCAGTCATGTCCATCATGTATCTATTGGCTTCAGTGTTAGGAAGTACCTCATTTCCACTGGCTTCTAATCCTAAGTAGCAGTCATGATGGTGTCATCTCATTTGTGCATTCCACCGGGAGTCAGTGTTTTCACTGAATGACAGTTGACATCACGGCAACTGATTTTTCCTTCATTTCTGAACATAATAAACCAATTATGTAGACATATTTGTTTATTTTTCTCCTCAATTTTGACTCAAAAAGTATAATAATTAGTAACTTCTCTCTTTTATTAGCCACATCCAATCCATAAACACATCTTTAAAATAAATCCTGTGTGGGGCTCAGTTGGTTAAGCGCCCAACTCTTGACTTGGCTCAGGTCAGGATCTCACATCGATATAATCGAGCCCCCAGGTGGGCTCAGCACAGAGTGTGAATTCTGCTTGGGATTCTTTCTCTCTCTGTCCTCCACTTGCTTGTGCTCTCTCTCAAAATCAGTACATAAAAATTTAAAATATAATAATAAAATAAAACACATCCTCTCTCTCTCTCTCTCTCTCTCTCTATATATATATATATATATATATATCACTACCATCCATATTCAGGCAACCATCTGCACACTTGGATCATTGCCAATGCTTCATAATTGTCATCCTGTTTCTTTTTTTTTTAATTTTTTTAAATGTTTTTATTTGTTTCTAGAGAGAGATAGAGAGACAGCGTGAGCAGGGGAGGGTCAGAGAGGGAGTCACAGACTGAAACAGGCTCCAGACTCTGAGCTGGCAGTCAGCCCAGAGCTCGACGCGGGGCTCGAACCCACAAACCGCGAGATCATGACCTAAGCGAAAGTCGGACGCTTAACCGACTAAGCCACCCAGGCGCCCCTGTCACCCTGTTTCTTACCCTGTATTCTTACCCTGAGGCTATTTCCCACCCAGGAGTCAGAGTGATCTTAAAACATAGATCAAATAACTTTGCACTATTGTTCATGGCTGTGTAACAGCTCCTCCCTTCTCAGAGTAAAACCTAAAATGCTGTCACTGCTTGAGAATCTCTATGTTGACAGGTCTTCCACCATTTCACTCTGCTTTTACCACAGCCCTCTTGCTCTGGTCACTCTCTTCGGTATCCTCCCGTTGTGCTGTGAAAACGCCAAGCTTCTCTGGCCTGAGAGACTGCACTGGGCCCTTCTATCTGCAGAAGAGCAACGTGCGGTGCAGATCTGCACTCGCATCTTCACTTGCCTCTGGGCCTGCTCAGCTGACTCCTTTACAGAGTGAACATTGCTGACCTCTTGCTCGCCTGCACTGTTAACCTGCCTTCAAAAATCTCTCTAGAACTTATCAGCATCTTAAACAATATGTTTTCTTTCTCATTTAGAGACACGTATTTTCCCCCAAGAATAATGTTTAAGTTCTTTAGTCAGGAACTTTTACTTTCACTTTGCTTACGGTCTCATTTCAGCACAAAGATGCATCATGACATAAAATATAGGCATACAGCATTTTATTGTGCTTCACTTTATGGTAATTCACAGATATCATCTGTGCTTTTTACAAATTGAAAGTTTGTGGCAATGTTGCCGGGAGAAAGTCTATCAGCGTTATTTCTCTAACAGCATTTGCTCACTTCATGTTTCTGTGTCCCAGTATAGTAATTCTCATAATATTTCAAACGTTTCATTATATTATATTTGTTATGGTGATCTACGATTAGTGATTAAAATTCACTAAAATTCAGATGATGGTTGCAGTTTTTAGCAATAAAGCATGTATTTATTTATTTATTTATTTAAGAGTGTGAGCAGGGAAAAGGCAGAGGGAAAGGGAGAGAGGGTTCTTAAACAGGCTCTGCACCAAGCGAGGATCCCAATTTGTGAGATCATGACCTAAGCTGAAATCAAGAGTCAGATAGTTAACTGACTGAGCTATTTAAGTGCTGTGAGCAATAAAAGATTTTAAAATTAAGGTATGTACATTTATTTTTAGACATAATCCTATTCTATACTTAATGAACTACATAAACATAACTTATATGCACTGGGAAAGCAAGAAATTCATTTGAATTGTTTTATTGTAATATTTGCTCTATTGTGGCAGTCTAGAGTGGAATCTGCAATATCTCCTCAATATGTCCATAAATAATTAATAAATTTTTGTTGAATTATCTTGCATAAATTCATCCTTAATTTGTCAACTGCTGATTCATTTTCCTCTGAAATCAATGACAAAATAAAAGAGTACTATGTATAATTAGTATGTAAGAATGGTATGCATTTAATTTTTTACTTAGAGCAAATATTTACTGAGAATTTTATCTGAGCCTTGCAAATTACTAGGCTTTGAAGTTTGTTAGCCCTATTTATCTTGCAAAGTAGATGTACACTATCATTCAAGTTATACTTAATAAAACAGAAACCAGTTGGGGTATAACAAACAGTATGATTTTAATACAGTAAAAACGTTAATCAGGTGGTTAAAAGGGCTGAGAAACAAAAACAGAGGGCAGTGATAAATCCCAATGATTAGCACTAGCAGGGGACAAATCTTTTTCTAGGAGTTGGAAGGACAATGGGAGAAAGTGGAGGTTGAAAGTCGAGATGGGGACTAATTTCATGGTAGAAAAGCTGCCTAGTGAGAGGTGGAACCAGGGAGAACACTTGATCTTTGAGGGAGAAGCCATTACAAGCAGAAGAAAGAAAGAAAGAAAGAAAGAAAGAAAGAAAGAAAGAAAGAAAGAAAGAAAGAAAGAAGGAAGGAAGGAAGGAAGGAAGGAAGGAAGGAAAGAAAGAAAGAAAGAAAGAAAGAAAGAAAGAAAGAAAGAAAGAAAGAAAGAAAGAAAGAAAGAAAGAAAGAAAAGGAATATGAGGGAACGGAATGGAAGGAGATGTGGGAAGGGAAGGGAAGACAGACCGAAAGAAGAAAGGAAGGAAGGAAGAAAGGAAAGAAGGAAGGGAGAAAGAGAGAAAGAAAGGAAGGAATTGGCTCCCTTCCTTATCTGTTTATGCCCTCCAGTCTATAGCATTCACTTTCCATTGTTTGAATCTACCTTGAAGCCAAACATCAAGGAAGCCTAGGACTATTTTCAGTTTCTGTGACAACGAATATAAAACAAATGGAACTATTGAGAGATGGATCTGAGAACAAAGTGAATTTGATTACCATGTGAATAGTATCATATCATTTTACAAATTAAAACTTTTAAGTCCAGAGAGATGAAAGATTTTATGAGATCCCGCAGCTTTGTAAGGATTGAGCTGGAATTGGAAATGTTATACCCAGATCGCAGTATCCTCAAGGACCAGAGACCACCGGGGAGACCGAGTCACGCATGCAAAGGCAAAGGGCTTTATTACAGGCTCGAGCTCGGGCTCACAGACTTTACCAGCGCAGTGGATCCGTGCTGTGAGCCCCAAACAAAGGCAGAGTAGGGTTTTTATGGGGTTTCTATCTATAGGCCTCTCCCTTAGTAATGTGGAGGGTGGTTTCTCCTGCCTTGGGCAATGTGTAACTGCCTGATAGTTCTGGGGAAACTGAAACTTAGGCCTTCTAGTTTACATGGGAAACTTAAAGCCCGTCATGGAGTCAGTTTGGTTTACACTTGTGTCCTTACAAAAACAGAGACAGTCAGACTCCACATCCTTCAGTGGTTGCAACTGATGATATTTTAAGGAAAAAAAACCCAAAACTTTGATTTCCTCTGCACAGGCATAGGACTTTGATATCACCAGAAACATGCATATTTGTGGTGTGTGTGTGTTGTGTGTGTGTACAAAATGAGTCTATAGTAAATTGAAGAGTTTAAATTCCTTAAGAGAGATTAAAAAAAAAAAAGGATGATTTTTCCAGTAATGGTTGGTAATATCCACCAAAGCCCATTTTCAAGCAGTAAAGTAATTCTAACTACCCATTAAGGCAAACCACAGCAACCCATAAATACTGTCTGGAAAACAATAGGCAGTCAACAAATGTTTTTTAAAGGTTATTTTACCTTTTAGGGTATTAGAATGGAAAACCTTTCGTACACCTGAGATTGAACCAGGCTTGTGACAGTTGTGATTACTCTTATAATTCATGTACAAAATTGAATTTTGAGTGTGAATAACACAGGTATTTCACTTCCATTTACACTGTGTAACATTTATTTAATACAGGCTTTGTGTTCCTGCTGAACCTTTCTGCTATATATTTGAAAGGTTTATTTGTTCCACAGGTCAACTGTGGAAAGAGTGTGTCATTCAACATTATAAGAAGGGGTTTCCTCATTCTATTATTTCTACACAAATATTTATTAAAAATATATGGATCAGTTTGCTATTTATTGGATGACTCACAAAAATGACTTAAGAAAAGTTTAAAGTTACATGGCCTGCTTTCTATATACATAAGCCACACTACTAAGTAATTTATAAAAATCCATAAAATACAAAATTAACTTAAAGGTCACTGGGCTCTCAGAAGAATAAATGACCTTTGATGCTGGAATTCACTGAAGTTTTTTTTCAGATTTTGCATAATATATTATACATCACTTCTCTCATGATATTTCTAGTAAAAATTAAAACAAAGTGCCCACAGAATGAAACATTATAAAATGTGTAAAAATTTTAAGACTCTCATAACTGGATAGGTACCTAAAGAACTACCCTGAAAATAGAATTAGAAAATTAAGAGACATTAATCTTAAAATGGTAGTGTGTTTTCTGTTTATTTAAAATAGGTATCCATTAGGGATTCTGAGAAAAAAAATGATGACATGAAATCACAGTAGAAAATCACAGTAGAAAATTATTTACTGATCAAATAACAGATATGACAGGATAAAAAAATCTTAATACTTTTCTTACCTTGGATTCAGAAAGATAATCACCATGTACAAGAGACCAATTTTATGTCAGGAGGTATCTTGGCTTCGGTCTAAGCTGAAATCCTGAGCAAGGAATTTTTGGACAGATTCTGCTGTGGTAACATTTTGTATTAAGCTTTTCCTCATAGACCCAAGGCAAAATTGTGAAGGCAGGTGTATGCTAGGCATTTCTTCACTTGCCGCACTTCTGGGAGCTTATATCCTTATCTTATAACACATGGTTCGTCTGTTGTGTCCACTACATCTCTGCTAGGATCTGGAATCTTCCTGATGTGGAGTTGTCTTGTCATCAGCTTCCAATTATTTCTGCACAGTATTATATTTTTGAGAACTACATCTTTTATATTTTAAGAATATAAGACAAATTTTGGTGCTGTGTATTCACATTTGAGTATGTAGTCATTCAAATATTAATTGAATACAAATTGATTGGATACATATCACTTGCTGGTTACTACTCTAGGTCCTGAGAATGGGGCAGGGCACAAAACAGGCAAGTCCTTTCCTTTGTGAAATAAAGAACAGATGCTCCCTATGCCAAGTGCTAAAATATGGCTTTGAGAAAAAAACAACAGATAGGTAGATAGAGGTTGCACTGAAGGTAGAGGGGAGCTGACAAGAGGGGTTGTCAAAAGAAGGAAAGACATTTAGGATAAGATGACATTTTATTTTTTTATTTTTATTTTTTTACAAATAGGTTATTGTCAAATTGGTTTCCATATAATACCCAGTGCTCATCCCCACAAGTGCCCTCCTCCATGCCCACCCCCCCCCAAAACACACACATCCATCAGTCCTCAGTTTGTTTCTCAGCATTCAAGAGTCTTTCATGGTTTGCCTCTCTCTCTTTCCCCCACCACTTCCCCTTTTCTTCTCCCCCTTGGTCCTCAGTTAGGTTCCTCCTAATCCTCCCATATGTGTAAACATATGGTATCTGTCCTTCTCTGCCTGACTTATTTCACTCAGCATAACACCCTCAAGGTCCATCCATGTTGCTACACATGGCCAGATTTCTTTCTTTCTCATTGCCATGTATTATTCCATTGTATAGATAAACCACATCTTCTTGATCCATGCATCCATTGATGGACACTTAGGCTCTTTCCATGTTTTAGCTATTGTTGAGAGTGCTGCTATGAACACTGGGGTGCATGTGCTCCTATGCCTCAGCATTTCTGTATCCCTTGGGTAAATTCCTAGCAGTGCTATTGCTGGGTCATAGGGGCGTTCTAGTGTTAGTTTCCTGAGGAACCTCCACACTGTTTTCCAGAGGGGCTGTACCAGTTTGCATTCCCACCAACAGTGTAGGAGGGTGCCCGTTTCTCCACATCCTCGCCAGCATGGATAAGATGACATTTTAACAAAGAGCTGAAGAATATAAATGAGTGACGGAAAGCTAAAAAGAATAATCAGTCAGAGGAAGCAGCAAGTCCATATGAAATGGGAAAGAAATGTTCTTTATTAAAAAAGATAAAAGGAGATAGGAATGGTTACAGTGGGATGAGGAAGATAGGGGGTATTAAGAGATAAAGTCAGACAGAGGATAGAGGACCTGATAACTTAGGAACTTGGAACCTTATTAAAGATTTCAATTTTACGTTAAGTGAGATGTGAAAAAATGGAGGATTTGGACCAAAGGAACATTTGACTTATGTGTTAAAAATATCAGTGTGAGAGCTGCAGTTAGCACAGACTATAAATACGGAAGTAGATAAGGAGGCTATTGAAATTACCCAGTCAAGACTAATGTCCTCTTGGACTAGCAGTAAAACTGACATATTATCACAGGTAAGAAATGGCCAGATATATTTAGAAGGCTAAACTTAGCAGGTAATCTAAGATTTCCAGGCAGCATGATAAAATAAGAAAAACAAGACTGACTCAACAATGTTTTGACACAGCAACAAGGATAAGGTTTCCATTTATTAAGGTAGCAATAATTCTGAATTACGTTCAGATAATTTTAGGGTGGGGGGCTTATGTGGAGAACACAAGCTTGGTTTAGGATTTCTGATGTTGGAGATATAGTCTGACACCCATGGGGAGAGGAGGAGCAATTTTTGGTAGTTTAGTGTAAGTATATGTTTGCTGTTGAGTATAGAGGTTCAGGGTGGATTAAAACAAAGTGGGATAAACCACTGTCGAGGAATCATGCTTAAAGACCTAGAACTCCATGAGACCTATGAAGTGAATGCATAAAGAGAAGAGAAAATATCTAAATATTTGATGTTTAAAGGTGAACGAACTGATGATGAAATATCAAATAGATGTTTCAGAAGACAAATGAAGAAAGTGTTTTAGGAAATAAAAACCATCAATATAAAATGTGGCATGTTTGGTTGATGTAGACAGGATCTGAAAATTCAGCATTGCTTTGCTGAGATTTGTTTCATTGAACTTATGAAGAGTAATGCTTATCTCAAATATGTTCAAAACAATGGAATAAGAGATAGTGGCCTTAATAAATCACAGTAGAGAAATGAGGCTGTAGCCGGAAAAGGATGGCATACTGTGAATATATTTGTTTTAATTATGTTTTTCTTTGTTTTAAAAATGAGAGCTATTATGGAAAAATTTTACACTGGTGGCGATGGTTTAAGTAAGACGGAGGGGAAATTGATTTTGTAGGAAGAATACAGAGTAACTGATCACGTACATCCATGAGAATTTGAAATGGGTGACACTGGTGAGGCCACAACATACATGCACAGTAACAGGAAAAAGGTAGATTATATGCATGTAGATTCAAATGGATTTGCCGGTATTAGGATGCAAACATATAGTTATATTATGATTGTCTCAATATTTCGGTAAATAAAAGATTATTGTAATGTTGCACGTAGGTATTAGCCATTATTTTCTGAAGTTTACTGTTTCTGAAAATAATGCACTTCTACAAAACAAAATACACAGATAGTGGGAAATTTTGCACTGGGTTGGTGGTTCTGAGGAGGATAAAGGATGAGTATATTAAACCATGTTAATTAAATGGAATCTCATCATGCTCCTCGCATAATGGTATAGACAGCTATCAAAGCCATATATGCCATCCTGTTACATTTGCATACTGACCATGAGAGAGGTAATGTCTTTTTGTGTTCTACTTACCTTAGGAATTAAGATTAGCAGAATCTGGGAAAGATTTTTACGCTAATGTTTGATCTAAGAAAAAGATCTAAAAATTTTAAAATGTAAGCCCTAAGATTTTACATTAAAACATTTAGCATTTTCTTAGAACCTATATTTATAGGACACTGTTTGGGATACTTTATATGGATTATGTCTATAAATTTTCACAGTAAGAGTATGAGAACTTCTTGCTATTATCTGATTTTCCAGATGAGAACATTTTCTGATTATGCAAATTATTAAATTACTAGTCTACTTTGATAATTTGAAATGTTGTAATGTATATAAGTAATATGGAAGAAAAATATATAATCTTATAAAAAAAGTTAACACATTCACACATACTCTGGAGACGACTGAAGCAACTGACAAAGCATCAAAATAACTAAGTAAAAAGCCTGAGAAAATATAAGAAACCGAAAATACTATTTCAAGGAAATAAGTGTATCACCCCCACATTTGGACAAACCATACTGCCTATAGGTAATGTATGTGTTACATACTCAGAATTGTGCATTGAATGACCTCGCTTAGCTTTCATTCACAAGGTCATGGGATATTTTCACATAATGTTCACATTATGTGTAACAAAAGAAAGTAGAAGTAGTAAGGCAATATTGGCCCAAAGGAATATCCCAACAAAAGGAAAACATCTCAATTACTCATAAATGTATAAAAAGTCTAAAAATCATCTTGTTAAAGAAGTGAAATCTGTAGTTTAAGCTCTTCAGGAGACTGAAATGAGATCACTGTTTAGAAAAATTGTGTCTCTGGGGCGCCTGGGTGGCTTAGTCGGTTAGGCGTCCGACTTTCGCTTAGGTCATGATCTCGCGGTTCTTGGGTTTTAGCCCTGTTTCTGGCTCTGTGCTGTCTGCCAGCTTAGAGCCTGGAGCCTGTTTCAGTCTGTGACTCCCTCTCTCTCTGACCCTCCCCTGCTTACGCTGTCTCTCTCTCTCTCTCCTAGAAATAAATTAAAAAAAACATTAAAAAAAAATTAAAAAAAAAAAAAGAAAAATTGTGTCTCTATCCATTGACATGTTAAAAGTAGAGTCACAGATTAATATTCATTTATAATTAAACTTGAATAAATAATAGTTTATATTTTTTAGATTACAAAATAAATAATGTTTGGTAACATATTATTTAATTTAACATTCGTAAAAGTACTAGCTAATTAATGTGTTAACAATGCTATAACTAAAGAAATGGAGACAAAATGATCTTTCTCTGTAAATGATATTATTGAATATCTAGAGACCTTAGGAAAAAAAATTAAGTTCTAGAAATAGAGGTTCAGTAACAAAACAAATTGTAAAATATATGCATGATAATCTAAATAATATTTGTTAATATGCTAAAACGAATCAGAAAATATGCTAGGGGCAACATTAATATTTAAAGATATTATGTTCACCCCCTGCTCATGCTCTGTTTCTCTCTGTCACTCAAAAACTGAATAAATATTTTTTTAAAATTAAATAAATAAAAATATTATGAAGGTAGATATATATATTCATTAAGTAATCAGCAGATATAAGAAAATAAGACTAAAATTGTACTGATTAAAGTAAATGTTAACTCCATTAAATGAGAAAAACTACAATGCATTACTATTTCTTAAAACTCTAAAATGGAATAAACTAATTAGGAATTAAATTATTTATTAAAAATATTCATCCAAGAAAATGGTTTCACAATTTAATGGAATGTCATCCTCTGTCCTTTAGTTAGTCTTTTTTTAAAGCTACAATAGTAATTAACATTTACTGAGTGTATCTATATATATCAGGTATGGGACTAAAACTTTTACAGCTGTTATTTGAATTATTAACTACAGTAAGGATATGATAAAACTAAAATTGTTATCCTTTTTAGATATGGATAAATTAAAGCTTAAAATAGATGCTAGGTAGGGGTGCCTTGGTGGCTCAGTTGGTTGAGCATCTGACTTTAGCTCAGGTCATGATCTCAGAGTTCAGTTAGTGAGTTTGAACCCCATGTCGGGCTCTGTGCTGACAGCTCAGAGCCTGGAGTCTGCTTCAGATTCTGTGTCTCCCTCTCTCTCTTTGCCTCTCTCCCGCTTGCTTGGTCTCTTTCTCTCTCTCTCAAAAATAAACATTAAAAGTAAAAGATGCTCAGAGAGAGGCCATGGCTCTAACGTAGTTTTTAGTTTTCCCTTCATAACTACTAAAATCTTTGCTATCAAAATCACCAATATTTCACATTTTCTTGCTCCTTCAAATAAAGAATTTTCTACCTTTAATATTCTCTACTTAGAGGTCTTGTTTATTCACATTAAAAATAAAGCAATAGCATTTTACATGAAATTAGTAAAATTTCCAAGTAAAGAGTATAAATAAAAGCAAAACTCTAGTCTACCCTTTCCTAGTCCCTGTCCTCATAATTATTTAGATCACGTTTGATAAATAAACCTACTAATAACTGTACATGGTGCACTTTCACAGGAAAAATATAGAATTCTTTTATATAATCTTTAATATTTAAAAAAATTAATGTTCTTATTTTATTTTGGAGAGAGAGAAGCAGGCTCCAGACTCTGAGCTGCAAGCATAGATCCTGATGTGGGACTCCAACTCATGAACCTCGAGATCATGACCTGAGCCGAAGTCGGACACTTAACTGACTGAGCCACCAGCACCCCTATAATTTTTAACTTTACTTCAAGCTCTGAATGCACAAGCCTCTGTAATTTTTCTTTTGTAAATGGTAATAAATTATCCTTTAAATGTCTTCCTTGCAATCCATATTATGTATATAATTAACTAGTTAGTTATAGTGTCCTCACTATAAATGGACATCTAAACATTTCCCAGATTTTTTTTATCCACAGTGTTATAATGATCTTATGGGTAAATTCATCTTGGTGATTTTTGAATATTCAGTAGAATACATTTTTATCAGTCTAATTAATTTTTACCAATTGTACCAATTTGAAATCTTACCTGTAGTGTAAAAATACCTGTTTCACAGTATTCATAATGTTTTCTACATCTTTATGTGCACCTAAATATGCTATGAGTGTTTTATGCACTTTATATGTATTATATATTATGTAATCCTTAAATTATGCTTTCAGAATATAACACTGATACAACTCATTTCTTTACATATACACTGATCTACTGAATCAATTCTCAGATTTCTATTTTACTTATTTTTAGTATATTAATTGGATTATTTCTTTGAAAGCAGTATATATGGATTTAACACCTGCTTCTGAAGTGCCTGGATTGCTCAGGAGGTTAAGTGTCTGACTCTTGATTTTGGCTCAGGTCATGATCTCAGGGTTCATGGGATCAGGTCCCATGCCGGGCTCTGTGCTGACAGTGCAGAGCCTGCTTACAATTCTCTCTCTTGCTCTCTGTCCCTGTAAGGCCACAAGTCTAAACGTCTAAACCAAACTGACTCCATGACAGGCTTTAAGTTTCCCCTCTAAACTAGAAGGCCTGAGTTTCAGCTTTCTGGAAACTATCAGGCAGTTACACATTGCCCAAGGCAGGAGAAACCACCCTTGCAACACCCAATCAGGAAAGGCCAGCGACCACCCTCCACATTATTAAGGGAGAGGCCTGGAGATAGAAACTATAGATAGGACCCTATTACCTAATGTTAAAGTTAACCCGTTAGTCGCCAAATAAGACCCTAGGCTCACTCTGTGATTGGTTAAATTTAAAGGTACTCTAAATGTTGTAATTGGATCCCGCCAAAAGTAACGAATACTCTAGACAATGTGTATGGTCAAACCCTCTGTCAATGATGTTGAATAATTATGATTGGATCACTGTTCCCATGTCACAACTTCTGTAACTCCCCCGTCTCAAACCCCATAAAAACTCTACTCTGCCCTTGTTCAGGGCTCTCAGCATGGATCCATTGCGTTGGTGAGGTCTGGGAGCCTGAGCTTAAGCCCGTAATAAAGCCCTTTGCCTTTGCATACTTGTCTCGGACTCCTTGGTGGTCTTGGGATTTTGGGAAGATCGCGATCTGGGCATAACATCCCTACCTGGCTTACACACATGCACTAGAGAGCATGCCCTTTCCTCCCCCCACCACCCTCTCTGTCTCAAAATACATAAAAAACTTTAAAAAATAAACAATCCATTAGTTCTCAGTAAAACCATCACTTTTGTTTTTAGATCATATTTGATTCTCAGACTGGGCCAGTTGTCCGGCAGGAAAGCTTCATGGGACACGTGCAACCTCTGGGCATGGATTCACCAACCTAAGTGCAGAGACACATATGATTGATTCACAGGCCTCCTCAGCACAGAGCCCTGGGCAGGGCTTTGTGCCCAGTTAGTGATTATGGCTAGGAACAGGTATCAGAATGTTTGCTACAGGAACATCTGCTTAAATGAACTGATTTAGGCAGCTGCAAGACGAGAAGAATATTTCGATCTAATTATTTCCTGAAGTGTAGTTTTTAAGATATCTCTAGTATTCAGACTAATATAAAATGGAAATTAACATTTCCAATATAGGCAATTCTTAATAGCGCACCAGAGGCGGAACTTCGGGGTTTGTGTAAACTGCAAGAATTATGGTGTCTTGCAGTCAAGTCTGGTAGACAGCTCCTCCTCCCACCTCAGCATCTGTCATCCACTGACGTGCTTTGTGTCTTTGTATTTTTGGCTTTTCGGGAATTCGATATAAATTTGGAGTGTTTTTTTACTTCTTTCACCTGCCCTAATGTCTCTGAGGTTTATCCGTACATTTACATGTATCATTTGACCATTTATGTTTATTGCTGAGTGATTTTATTGGATAGATGTACCAATAAGTACTTATTGGTACATAAATATTTTTAGAGTATTTAGAGTATTTCCAGTTTTAAGTTATTATGAATAAGCTGCTTCTGACAATTTAGGACAAGTCAGGAGAATATGTGTTTTGATTTTCTTGGGTAATAGCAGCAGGATTATGGGTCATATGGTAAGTGTATGTTTACATCTATGACAATGACAAACTGCCTCCCATAATTTTGCATTCCCACTGGCATTGTATTAAAGTTCAGATTTGTGTCACATCTTCTCCAACACTTTGAGTTGTCAGTCTTTTTAATTTTAGCCACAAGCCTCTAGATATCAAATTCCCCCCCCCCCTTCAATCACAATTAAGCACACCAAAAGCCAGGGCACTCACCTTGTTTCTGTCCATGTCCAGTGCTTGCATTCCTCCCCTCTGTCTCTGTTTCATTCAAGATGGAGTAAAAATTCCTTTGATTTCATGTAAACCCCTTTATAAACCATCCATGCCTACATTTGTGAGGCATGCTCCTAACAACTGCTTCTTTCAAATTCTGTCCAATTCCTATGCCATTTATTGGAGTATTCTTTCCCCATTGATCACCCAATATCTTTCTCAGTATTAAAAAAAACTCTCCTCTCTCTCTATATATAAATATATTATGTTAATTAATATATATAATTATAAAATGATATATTATATGTAATTAATATTTTACATGTATAGAGAGAGAGACAGAGACAGAGAATTCTTAATGAGAATTATTTAGTAATCCCAGTGAGAATTATTTGCTAATATTTCTCTTTCAGTAATTCCTGATTTAAACTTCCTATCTGTCTACTGATGTAGTATGTATAATATTGCTGGAGGCGCCGGCTCTGGCAGGTCCAGGGGTCCCTGAAGGATGGACGGTGTCGGCGAGAGAGAGAGTGAGAGCCCCCCGAGATTCTTTCTGATCACCAGGCAGGTGTCTCTGCTCTGACTGGGGCTCAACTTTATTTTAAGTGTTTTAGAGAAGGCAGTGTTTTGGAGACCACAGAAGTGGCATTTGCCTTAGACAATGATTTCTGACAACAAACTTCTTTGATATGTAAGAATTTCCCAGAACATAGATTTGTAGAATCTTTATCAATAGCGATTGAGATAGGGGATTTAGATGCTTTTTTTATGGGGAAGGAAGGCATCTTTAGCATACCAGACAATGATTTTAGCATAAGAGGGTGAAGTTACTTCTCTGTGAGCAGGGGTCAAAAACAGGTCTTTCAGGAGATACCTTTGCTCTCATAATCACAAAAAGAAGAAGTTTCTCAATAGGAACTGCCTCAGGGCCAGACTCAAGCCCCCTTTATTACGTAAGTCTTCGATCTGCAAGACCCTTAGGAAGAGACTTTTGACAATCATCTTTGGAAAGGCAAAGACATGCCTTTCTTTATGAGCAATCTGTGTGGGGAATATTGGTCTGATCTGGAATACTGTGAGACCTGGTCAATACCAGCAGCCTCATTTACAACATGAGCCAGTAGTAGCAGAAGGAGATACCAGTTTCCTTGCTGTGACTGCCATCCAGAGAGGCCGGTGCTGCTCCCGGCATAATATTTGTATAAATCCTTAACATATTTCCCAAAATATATCACCTAACATGTACTCAATCAATATTTTAAGAATACATATTGATGAAAAATAGCTTTTTTTGCTTTTTGGGGCGTTTATGTACAAAGTTACAACATGTAGATCATGTACAATATAAAAAGAATTTCCCTGTTATTATTTTAAAAGTTTAATTTGAATACATGCATAATATTACATTTATACTCTTATAACATATAAAATATCTCAGCAATTTGAGTATCCCTATTTTATTGTTGTAATGTTTTAAAATTAAAACATTAGGAAAATATTTTAGGTGAGGTTATGTTTTATTTTACTTTTAAATATTAAGGTCAAGTTCTCTCTTCTCTGCAGATTCTTTTTCAGTAGTATAATTTTTATTGCATGAATGAGAGAGTATGTTTCATTATCCAAATATACTATAAAAATGGAATTAAATTGAGACTTCTCTTTAGGCTCATTTGCATAATTTTAAGTAATCTATGTTACATTGCAGATGCTGAAAGCTTTCAGGAACACTTATTTTTTAAAATCGTCATTTGTCCTTAGTTCTTATGTTTTCATTTTTTTTAATAACTAAATGGGTGTTCTGTTTTCAAAATATACTGCCTTAAACATACATAGAAAATAATGTGATTTGCTTTCAACTATAGTTCTTAGAAATCACTAGCTAAAGATCATGTACATTCATATGTGATATTTTAGAATGATAAAATCAAGTTATTGATTTGGTATTTATGTTTTCTACAACTCAGATCTGGTTAAAGTCTCAATTCATATCTAACTTAGCCTCTTCATCTGAAATCTGAGAATGCTCTATCTTTGAGACATATTGTGATACTGTGGATCTTACAAAACAAATTTTGAGAATATTTAGGCACTTTTAAGTTTTATTTATTTATTTACTTATTATTTTTATTTTGAGAGAGAGAGACAGAGCAAAAGCAGGGAAGGGGCACATCAATGAAACTAAGACCTTGGTCTTTGAAAGAATTAATAATACAGGAGAATATTATGAAAATTTATATACCAACACATTGGGCAATCTGGAAGAATTAGATAAATTACTGCAAATATACAAACTACCAAAACTGAAACAGAAAAAAATAGAAAATTTGAACAAACCAATAACCAACAAATAAATTGAATCAGTAATCAAAAATCTCAACAAAAGAAAAAAAAGTCCAGAGCCAGATGGCTTTCCAGAAGAATTCTACCAAACATTTAAAAAAGAGTTAATAGCTATTTTTCTTAAACTGTTACCAAAAAAATAGAAATGTAAGGCAAACTTGCAAACTTATTCTATGAGGCCAGCATTACCTTGATCTCCAAACTACACGACTCCACTCAAAAGGAGAATGACAGGCCAATATCCCTGATGAACATAGATGCAAAAATTCTTAACAACATACTAACAAATCAAATCCAACAGTACATTAAAAGAATTATTCACCATGATCAAGTGGGATTTATCCCTGCTCAGCAGAGGTGGCTCAGAATTTGCAAATCAATCAATGTGATGCACCACATTAATAAAAGAAAGAATAAGAACCATAAGATCCTCTCAACAGATGCAGAAAAGACATTTGACAAAACAGAGCATCCATTCTTGATAAAAACTCTTAAAGTGTGACTTCCTCCTTGCCAATCTGGATGACTTTTATTTTTGTTGTTTTTGTTGTCTGAGGCTAGGACTTCCAGTACTATGTTAAATAACAATGGTGAGAATGGACATTCCTGTCTTGTTCCTGGCCTTAGAGGAAAACTTTTAGTGTTTCCCCCTTGAAAATATTAACTGTGGGCCTTTCATATATGCCCTTTATAATGTTGAGGAATGTTACCTCTACCTCTACTTTCTTGAGGGTTTTTTTTAATGTTTTTTATTTATTTTTAAGAGTTAGAGAGAGAGCGCACGAGCAAGAGAGGGTCAGAGAGAGGGAGAGACAGAATCCGAAGACAGGCTCCAGGCTCTGAGCTGGCTGCCAGCAGAGTCTGACGTGGGGCTCGAGCCCATGAACCGTGAGATCATGACCTGAGCCGAAGTCGGATGCTTAACCGACTGAACCACTCAGGCGCCCCTCTTGAGGGTTTTTAATAAATCATGGATGCTCTCTTTTGTCAAACAAACAAAACTAAAAGGCAGCCTACACAACATGAGAAGATTTTTGCAAATGACATATCTGAGAAAGGGTTAATATCCAAAATCCATAAAGAACTTATCAAACTCAACACCCCAAAAAACAAATTAGCCAGTTAAATAATGGGCAGAAGACATGATTTTCAAAGAAGACATTCAGATGGCCAACAGACACATGAAAAGATGCTCAGTATCACTCATCATCAGGGAAATACACCATGAGATATCACCTGATGCCTGTCACAACAGGTAAAATTAACAACTCAGGAGACAATAGGTGTTGGTGAGGATGAAGAAAAAGGGGAATCCTCTTACCTTGTTGGTAGGAATACAAACTGTTGCAGCCACTTTGGAAAACAGTTTAGAGTTTCCTCTAAAAGTCAAAAATAGAACTACCCTATGGCCCAGCAATTGCTCTACTTACCCAAAGGATGCAAAAATACTGATTTGAAGGGATACATGCATCTCGATGTTTAAAGCAGCATTAGGAACAATTGTCAAACTATGAAAAGAGCCCAAATGTCCACTGACTGATGAGCAGATAAAAAAGAAGTGGTATATGTATGCAGTGGAATATTATTCAGCCATCAGAAAGAATGAATCTTCCTATTTGCAATGATGTGAATGGGCTATGTAGTATTAAGCTAAGCAAAATAAGTCAGTCAGAGAAAGACAAATACCATATGATTTCACTCATATGTAGAATTTAAGAAACAAAACAGATGAACATTGAAGAAGAGAGGAAAGAAAGGGAAGCAAACCACAATCAACTCTTAAGTATAGAGAACAGAAGGTTGATGGAGGGGAGGTGGGTGGGGGATGGCCTAATGGGTGATGGATATTAAGAGGGCACCTGTTGAATTGAGTACTGGGTGTTATATATAGGTGATGAATTATTAAATTCTACTCCTGAAACCAATATTACACTATACGTTAACCTTAAATAAAAATTTGGAAAAAATTAAGTAAGCAAACACTAAAGATAGTGTTCCAAAATGCTCCATGAATTCAACAGTGTTTGGTCCCCACCCAACTTGTCTCTGATCCCACCCTTCTTCACCTAGAAGGGGAGATTTGAAGGACTTGTCAGATTACTGAAAATATATCTCTTCGTAACTCTCTTAAATTGGACTGAGATTTAAATCACAAGCCATAGATTATATATATGTATATGTACCCATATAATTGCCTTATGCATATATTAAAGCATCTATTACAATCATTAAAAAATAAAACATATAAAACCTTCACAATCCATGCAAACATGTAAAAGAAAGGAAAAATTAGACATGCATGTTCTAGTGTCATTAAGTTCATATGTATGAGTCTGTTATATTTGGTTTGTCCTTATTTTCTATTAGGTAAATATAAACTAAATATAAAAATAGAATGGATCGATAAAATAACATTGTTATGGGCTGACCTACTTGTGGTGTGTTAAGATGGATCATTAATAAGATACATATTATAATAATATTGACAATAAAATTACAAATCATATTTGGAATGAAGTAGTGTTGATGGCACTGAAGTTATACCTGTGTTTTACCTTCAATTCCTCCTTATGCTCACAATTTTTCTTCTGTAAACAGTATATAGCTGTATTATGTATGTTTTACTATAACACCTGTTTCACTTTTCACTGGAGCATAAAACCATATGTTGTTCATTAAGTTGCTGATATATCTTTGTTTAAAACTCTCATTTTATTTTGTGCTTCTTATTTTTTGCACTAGACACTTTTTTCTCTTTGTCTTCTCTTAGTTTTAATCTGTATGTTTTTAGCTGTTAATTGTTACTAGCTTTCAGTTTGCAATTTATACTATTTCTATTCTTTAATATTTACCAATAAATTTCAACATGAATAGGAATCTATGAAATTTGAACTTATAATTTTATTATTTTGTTAAATAACTGAATGACCTTTGATAATGTTAACTCCATTAATCTACATATCATTTTTATGTTAGTGTTATCTTAGGCTTGCTTTATTTTTGCCTTTACGTCATTAGATATCATTATTTCTTTGTTCTAAAATCAAATTAATATTTCCTTTGCTCATCATTTTATTTTCACTTTAGAAATATTATATATAAGTCACTCTTCTGTCTGAAAATTATATACATATATATCCTTTAATATTTTCTTTGGTGTGTGTTGGTTGTTCATAAGCTCAGGGTATTTTGTCTGGGTTTATTTTTTATTTTTTTAAAAAAATAATGTTTTTATTTATTTCTGAGAGAGAGAGACAGAATGTGAGCAGGGGAGGGTCAGAGAGAGAGGGAAATACAGAATCTGAAGCAGGCTCCAGGCTCTGAGCTAGGTGTCAGCACAGAGCCCAACGCGGGCTCAAACTCAGGAACCATGAGATCATGATCTGACCTGAAATCGGGCACTTAACCAACTGAGCTACCCAGGTGCCCCTTGTCTGGGTTTATAAAGCAAGGTTGCTTTCGTTTTTCTTTCATCACACTGAAAATAGTCTTTATAATTCATTTGACTTCTATGTTGCCTTTTAAGAAGACACTTATTTGCACATTTTATAGTGTCCTTTTTTCTTTGGCTGTTCTAAGCACTTCTTTTTCTCTGTCTCTGTCTTTCTGTCTTTGACCTTGTCAATATCTTTCTTCCACATCAGATTCATTATCAAATACTAGCTTATGTCTTTTTTTTTTCGTTTGTTTTCTTTCACTTTATGTCCATTGAACTTCTTAAATAGATTTATCAGGGTCTTCCATGATTTCTAGAAATACCTAAACCTCTAAACACTTAAATATTTCTTTTCCCTGCCTATCTTGTTTTGAAACCCTATTTAAACATATCATCCCACACAACTTTCCAATTCTGGTAACCTCTCTTCTATATTTTCATCTCATTTCCCTGTGGTGAATTGTATTCATTCTCTTTTGCAGTCTAGCTTCCAGCCACCCAATTCTTTTGTTCCCTATGTCCTAAGATGCTCCCAGGCTGATGCCCTTAATGTTTTATTTCACTGATTACTTATGCCTTTACATTTGTTACTTTTTTTCATTAATTTGGTTAGAAGGGAACATTGCATTTATATTTCAAGCTTTTAAAAAATTTCTTTAAAATAATACAAATACTTTTTTTTGGTGAGTTTTTAAGAATACCAGTATATACCAAGTTTTACAGTTCTTTAGTTTATCTGATTTTGTTTCTGGTTTTTTTTTTTTTTTTTTTCTGCTGCTTATTGCTCACTGTGTCTTGTTTCCTTGGGTGATTTGTTAGCTTGAAAGTTTGATGCTTATTGCCTCCATCAAAATTATTTTAGAAATTCCTCAAGTCCTTGAATGAAGAATTCCCACATAAAATATATTCCCTGGGGTGTCTGGGTGGCTCAGTCTCTTATGTGTCCAACTTCAGCTCAGATCATGATCTCACCGCTATGAGTTTGAGCCCCATGTAGGGCTCTGTGTTGTCAGGTCAGAACCTGGAGTCTGTTTTGGATGGTGTCTCCCTCTCTCTGCCCATCCCCCCACCTCTCAAAAATAAATAAAACATCAAAAATTTTTAAAAAAGAATATTTTCCTTTATTTCAGGAAGCTCTAGAGATTATTATCCAAATAAATAAATAAATAAACAACAGTTAGTAGATTCTTTGAACTTCAAAGTAAAACAAATAAGTACTAAAAAAATTCTTGTGAGAGCCAGTCTATGAATTCCTCCACACAATCAACATTTTTCCCCTTTATATTTTTTAATCTGCTTTAATTCATTTTAAAGTAACACTCCACAAATCTTTCTGGAAGTGGAGAGAGAAGACAGTACATTCAGAAGTAGGATTTCTGGATCGTATGATAGCTCAATTTTTAATTTTTTCAGAAACCTCCATACCACTTTCCATAATGGTTTACACTAACTCACATTCTTTCCAACAGCATGTAAGGGTTCCCTTTTCCCCACTTCCTTGACAAGACTTATTATCTCTTATTTTTTAATAAGAGCCATCCTAACAAGTATGAAGTGATATCTCATTGTGGTTTTGATTTGCATTTCCCTGATGATAGGTAATGTTGAGCACCTTTTCATATATTTGTGGGCCATAGAAAGTGTTGGGAAGACTGGATAGTCACATGCAAAAGAATGAAATTGGACCTCTATCTTATGCCATACATACACACACACACACACACACACAAATCTACTCTAAATGAATGAAATATTTAAATGTACTACTTGAAACCATAAAACTTCTAGACAAGAATCTAGAGAAAAATCCCTTAATATTGGCCTTGGAAATAATATTTTGGATAGACACCAAAAGCTGTTGAGCAAGAAAGGCAGAAATACACCTATGAGGACACATGAAACTGAAAGCATCTGTACTGCAAAGGAAATAATCAACAAATGAAATGCAACCTCCACAATGAGAAAAGGTATTTTCCAACCATCTACCTGTAAGGGGTTAATAGTTTTAAATGTATCAGGAACTCATACAACTCAACAGCAAAAAACCCAAATAACCTGTTTCAAAAAGGGGGCAAAGGATCTTACTAATTTTTTCTAAGAGGTCATTAGTTTTATTAGGCATCATAATCAAAGTATCTCAATGTACTTGATGAAAGAAAAATATATATAAAGCTATAAACTAGTTGTTACCTCTGCTAGTTATAATTTACTTATTTTATAAATAAGTTATATAATTATTGTTTTATTAAATGAAACAAAGAAAGTCAATTCTCATTATAATAAATACTTCATGACATGTTCAGATTAAACTTTTTACTTTATTGTAAGAACATTCCAAATTTGAAAGATACTATATAACACTTTCTATGCACATGTTATTTGAGGTATACTGAGTACACTTAACATAGTAGATGCACTAACATATACTGCCTCACATCTTCAAAGGTGTTTTTATTTACAGCTAATAACTTATTCTAGGAACAGAATTAAAAGTGGCTGAGAGCATTGCTTATGTTTAAATATGTGGAAAAGGCAAGTTTGAACATGCAATATTTATTGCCCACCTCTCTGCTATCTTTCCTTTGCTCTCAAGGGAGTCTCCCATTAAAGGAATTTTTGCTTTGACAGTAGAGAATAGGAGATTTTAGGTTTAAATATTGTCAACAATTTCACTGCTCCACTCTGCAAAATTTTTTTAAATTCAAAATACTTCCAAACATTTCGGATCACGCAGTTTATGATGCCAGGATTCACCCTTAAAAGAAATAGTAAAGAAAGGTTTTAGTAAAGAAAAACAAATAATATAATGAGGTCACAATATCTGCACTAATGATGAAAGAAACATAACCCCCAAACCAGGTTATCCTCTTGCTTAAGACAATCTTATAATAAAGTGCATGTGCACGTGCACACGCACACACACACAAATAAATATATGACACTGGATATGAGTAAAGAAGGGCAGTGATCTCTGAGAGAGAAAAAAATCAAAAGAGGGAGCCTATGAATGGGTAGAGAAAAGGTTCCAGGCAGTTAAGCAGGGAAAGTGACTCTTGTTGAAAGGACAAAGTCAAAGCTTCTGGAGAGACCATGATGACTAAAATTGGCAGGTCTGAGAGGATGGAGAATCAAAGAGAAAACTATGATGTCTGTAGGTATTCTCCTCTGACATTTAACAGAACACTTATTAATGCATGCATCTTAATAATCTACTCAAGACCAGGTAAACAAACACTTGCAAGGATTAGTAGAAATAGTGCCAGGGGCATCTGGGTGGCTCAGTCAGTCAACCGTCTCACTTTGGCTCAGGTCATGATCTCACAGTTCCTGATTTCCAGGCCATGATGTACTCTGTGATGACAACTCAGAGTATGGAGCCTGCTTAGGATTCTGTATTTCCCTCTCTCTCTCTCTGCCCCTCCCCCGCTTTGCGCGGGGGCGCTCTCTCTCGCTCTCTCAGAAATATAAAAAAAATTTAAAAAGAATGAAAGAAACTGTTCCAGACATTCACATAAAACTCAGATTATGTAGGGCTTCACCAGCCAAACTAAAAAACAAACAAATAACAATAACAAAACAAAACAAAAAGGCAACTCATAATTCAGAGGGCATTTGGTAATCAGGGAGGCCTTATGTCAGCAATAGGAATTAATTACATTTATACTGGACATTGACCTGAAACCATCAAAAAACCATAAATGCAAAATCTGAAAGGATCTGTTTCCAACAAATTATCTGTATTCCAGAAGAGAAAAGCTCAAGGATACTCATATAGAAATGCAAAAAGCCAGTACATACAAGATAAAATTGACAAAAACAGTCATCCAAAAACTGCAGACAAATTGAAATTCCTATAACAGATTCAGAAAGCGATTGGCTACATTAAATTTTGTAAGGATTTAAAGAGGAACTCTTATACTTGATGGTCGACATTTAAAATGCTTTAACATCTCAAAACCCTTTCACAATTTCTCATAATATTAGACTCATATATACAGTATGTAATTAAATCCGCTCTTAGACATTTACAAATCCACTTCCCAAATAAGATAAAAATACACATTCACAAAATAATATGTATAGTAATGTATGTAGAAACTTTATTCAAAATAGCCAAAATTTTGAAGCATTCTAAATGTTCATCAAAGGGAGATCAGATAATCAAAGTGTGCTATATACATGTAAGAGATGGCCTTTTGACAATTAAGGATTATGAACTTCTAATAAACACAATGACATAATGAATCTCAAACAAATGTGAGCTAAAGGAGCAAGGCACAAATGAATACAAATTGTCTGAGGTTTAAAAGGAGGTAAAACTAATGTGTGGTGATCAGAAAAGTGATTACTTCTCCCTCAGTGAAAATTATTGACTAGAAAGAAGCATGAGGAAATTTTCTTATGTCATATTTGTGATTTTTAAAGAGGTATAACTCATTTCAATAAAATAAAGATACAAATGTTCAAGTATTTGGCTGTAGCATATATCCTACCACAGGAAAATAATATTTAATAATATTTTTTTTTACAAACCCACACTTTCAAAATGACACTTTATATGAAACAAATTTATAACTATTTGGAAACCAATTTGGTAGTTTTCTATAAAATTAATTATCCACCAACCCCATCACCCTAGATCCATAATTACTCCTGAGGTTTCCCCAAGAGAATTGAAAACTCATGTCTGCAGAAATATAATTGTTTTTATCTTATTTGCTGGAAAATATCTTCTATATTAACTATTATAGGCAATTGTAATTTACTATTATATTTTAACTCCCAATATTTTTATACTTTTCCCCAAGCATCCTATTATTTTTAATTGAAATATATTTGACATAAAATATTATTGTTCTTTTTTTTTATTCAACCAGTGAAAGCCTTGGTTGAAGTTCAGTGTGCAATTGTGCAAATAATTGGCTGCAAGCTTCACTATATAACCTGATCTGGGTTAGTTATTTAATTTGGGAAATGCTTTGCCAAATCTTTAACGGTCTGTTTATCAGTCAAGGTGGAAATAAAGAAGTAGAACTAGTAGAAGGTAATTGAGATTTACTAGAAGAAAGTGACCAGTGAGGCACTTCCACTATCCTTAGGGCAGGCTGGAACTCAGGCAGAAGCTAAAGCTACTGTCTACAAGGAGAATTTCTTTCTCCAGATGACCCTTATTCTATTTTTGAGATCATCCATGTGGCTGAATCAGACTCACCTGGATTTATCACTTTAATCAAATTTAAGATACACCTTCAGAGAATCCCTAGATTAGTGTTTGAATAACTGGGAATGGTAGCCTAGCCAGGATGACACAAGGAAAGGATCATCACATATAGATTCCAAGAAAAAAATAGACATCCCCAATGAATCCTTTGTATTTCCTAGCTTTAAATTATTTTATGATTAATTCAGAAAAGTACAAATAAAAGTATAATGAAAAACAACATCATGAAAAATAGTAATAAAAAATATTAAACACAGCACATTTAATTTCCCCCCATATTTTTTCTGGTGTAAAGGCATATATACCCTAATTGAGCAACATCCTCTGAATGCAAAAACTTTCTCATCTAGGGTATGTGTGAAGTGGGAACATATTCAACTTATAAATACTGATTCTGAGATTTACATATGTCTCTAGTAAGTTCTAGCTCACAATTAGCTCTCTTTTCCAAGCTTTATTGAGATATAATTAATATATAACATTTTGTAAATTTAAGGTATACAATGTGATGATATTATAAAATATATGTTGTGAAATGATTACCACAATGAGATTAGAATAACACACCCATTCCTTACATAATTACCATTTTGGGGATAATATAACAATATATATCAGATAAAATTATTGATAAGTGAAACAAGTATCTTACAGACCATTTTGTCAAAACATGAATTCAAAATGTCCTTCCATTATTTTCAGTCCTAGATTTTCTCCAGTTTGAACAAATATTGGCATTAATAACTTTGCACCCAAATTAAATAACTGATTAAAGACACATCATGAATCTATTTGCATGAATGTGCAAACCTGCAAATGTTATTTTGAAAGCAGCAAAAAAGTTAATAAGGATATTTAATTAACCCAAAGAGTCCATTTATTGGATAATTCAGTCTCATTAATTAGATGACTCGTCGTTATGTAGAGAGCCTTTCCATTTTTTGAGTAGCTAAGGGGAAAAAAGCTCATGTTTATAACATCACTCTACTAAGAATCTTGCAGATTATTTCATTGCTGTTCATCAAGTTAATATGACAAGAGCAATGAGATAAAAATGAATGACAGTTACTCCTTGGATTGGAAGGGAAGAGATTTAACAAAAGAGACAAGAATTCTTACCCACTTACTTAAAAATTGAGGCCACATTTTTCATAATATTTTTTGGTTTACTGCATGCCAGTGCTCAAGATCTAATTATGAATGTCATTGTCTCTGTTTTATAGAAGACTACAGTTTTCTAAAAACCATAGCTGAGAAGTGGATACATAAACATAAAAATAATAACAAAACAAAATAAAGATATATCTTTATGGAATACTTTAGAGTGAATGTCAGCAAACTTTCTCCAAAGGGCTTTATAGTAAATATTTTAGGTTTTGACAGTCATATGGTTTATGTTGCAATACTCAACTCTACCTTGTAACACAAAACATTGGTAGACAAAATGTAAATGAATGAATATGGTGGTGCTCCAACAAAACTTTATTAATAACATTTGAAATTTGAAATGTTATGTAATTTTTACATTTCACAAAATATTTTTTTAACTGTACGTTTAAAACTCTGTAAACCATTATTATATGGCAGGTTATATAAAAGCCATGGTCCAAAGACTGCTAACATCTGTACTGGAGAAACAAAAACAGTAAATATTTTGCTACAGAAAATAGAGTTTGCAATGAGAGTATCAACTATGACTAGGATAGATAAGTGAAAAGTCTTTCAAGCAAGATAGAGTGAGTTTTGCAGGGTATTCTTATGAGAAAAAGTACAGAATTTGGCAGAATTGCAAGTAACTTTGTGGGGCAACATATGTGTGTGTATGAAAAGGGCAGATGTCAAGATATAATAATAAAGAATTTAGTTAGGATGAATTATAAATGCCTTTCAATCATTCAAAGTGCTTGTAATTTATTCTGATGGAAGTGAAAAGACACTAGTGGGATTTAAATAGGACATAAAAGAATCATATTTTTGTAAGTCTTACCTCTGATGCATAGTTTGGGAACACACCATAGAGACACAAGTCTGCAAGCAGAGAGCTTATTAATTAACTAGTGCATTCAATAATCCAAGAGGAAACCTAAGGTGACTGCAAAGTCAGTAATGATATGGGTTCACTTATATGTATATTATTTTTACATGTCACTAAATAGAAAATTAAATGTCATCACAATGGCTTAGACACTAAATCTTTATTATCACAAAATTAAATTCATGTTATATTACAAAACCAGTGAATTTATCTAAGTTCCAATGTACTGTCTTGATGGCTGTCAAGAGCTGGGCTCCCAGGTGTTGAGGTGGTCAGTTTAAAAAACAAGCTAAAATGAAAGTAATAGTCAAGGATTTAATTACTTACAGAAATAGTTTAAGGGAATAAGCAGGAAAATAAGGGAATAAGCAGGAAAAACCACTCGTTCCCTTATGTTCCATTTTCCCCTATGGAACAGCTCTGGGTACAGGTCAAGTGGATCAGCACGGATGTGGGGATCTTCTCACTATCAAGGAGCGAATAAACGACTTAATAAACAACGAATAAAAGACTTCTTACATTTTAGAGACATGGGCTTTGGGGGAGGAAAAAGAGAATGGGCTAGGAAATGTACTAACTGCCGAGTCAGAATGAAGAAAAATGTCCTCAAGGTTTTCCCTTCTCCACCACCCCCATTAAGAAAGTCTCAGTAGAGGCACTTGGAGGGAGAAGACCTCAACACAGCACCATAGGCCAGGATCTTCATGCTAACTAAAATCAGGATGATTGCCTACTAAAATATATGATGTAAATAGAACTCAAAGTCATCTAATATGATAAACAAAATGTCTAGGATACAATAAAAGATCATCTATCATACAAGGAACCAGGAAAATCACTACTTAAATGAGAAAAGATAATCAATTGACAGCAGCACCAAGGTTAATTAGGTGTTAAAATTATCTGAAAAGGATTTTTAAAGTAGCCATCATACAAAAAAATGTTTCAATATCAATTACAAGTAATCGATGGAATTTAAAATTGAGAACAGTAGGTATTATCAGCCAAAAAAAAAAAAAAAAAAAGTCATATAAAAGAACCAAACGAAAATTACAGAAATAAATACCACAGAAGCAGAAACTTAAAAGTTGCGGAATAGGGTAATAGCAGCATGGAGATAACAGACAGTAAAGTAAATGTATCTGAGTGCAGAATAATAGAATTTAACCAATTTGAATACCAGAGATAATATAGAGGAATCAATAAAATGAACACAGGTTCAAGGATGTGTGGGACAACCACAAAAGATTCAATACCCCTGTTATATTGATACCAGAGAAGGGAAGGTGGAAAGAGGCTGAAAGAAGATTTGAAGATACAGTGTTTGAAAAAAAATTCCAAATTTGGCAAAAGAATCAAACCTAAAGATTCAAGTTCTTAAAAAAAAAATCAAGTGACTGTGGATTTCTTTTCTGTTCTTTTCTTTCTTTCTTTCTTTCTTTCTTTCTTTCTTTCTTTCTTTCTTTCTTTCTTTCTTTCTTTCTTCTTTTTCTTTCTTTTTTTGAAAGGGTAGGCAGAGAGAGAGACAGGGAATCTTAAGCAGGCTCCATGAATGGATCCTGACATGGGGCTTGATCTCATGACCATGAGATAATGACCTGAGCTGAAATCAAGAGTCAGACTCTCATCCAGCTGAGTCATCAGGATCCCCAAGGGACAGGAGATTTCTTGTGTAGTCAATACAGATCAGAAAGAAGTGACACAATATTTTTCAAGTGCTGAAAGGAAAGACTGTCAACTATGAGTTTCTTATATGGTAAAATTATGTTTTAGGAATAAAAGGTTAATAATATTTTCAGAAGGATACGCCTGAGTGGCTCAGTTAGTTAAACGTCCGATTTTGGCTCAGGTCATGATCTTATGGTTCATGGTTTTGAGCCTCACATGGGCTCTGTGCTGACAACTCAGAGCCCGGAGCCTGCTTTGGATGCTGTGACTTCCTCTCTCTCTGTCCCTCCCCTGCTTATGCTCTGTCTCTCAAAATAAATAAAAAATGTTAAATACATTAAAAAACATTTTCAGCCATCACAAAAAAATAATTTGTTGCTAGCAGACCTACCCTTAAATGTTGGTTAAAAAACTTTCCTCAAGAGAAAAGGAACTGAAGAAGGTATTCTGAAGCCTTAGGAAGGAAAGAAGAAATAACAATGGCAGAAGAATGGGTACATGTAATAGATATCCTTTTCTTAATGAGTGTTAAAAATTATATTTGGTGATTAAACAAAAGTTATAATCCCATCTAATATTCAAGTTAATGATATTCAGAAGTGAAGAATATAAAGGGACATAAATATAAACAAGGCTTCCACAAATCACATATGTTATAGGGACGCAAGGCTGGCTCAGTTGGAAAAGCATGCAGCTCTTGATCTCAAGGTCATGAGTTTGAGCCCCACGTTCAGTGTGGAGATTATTTAAAACACATAATATTTTTAAAACTCACTTACAAATATTATAATACCTAGAATAACACAATCACTAAGTACATAAAAATTCCCAGGGCAAAGAGTTTATAAAGTAGGAATACTCAAAAACTAAGTAAATCAAGATGGAAATTTGGTGGAAATGTAGAAGAGAAACAGAAAAAAAGAAAGGCTGAGGAAAATATAAATAATAATAGAAAACTGACAGATTTAAATTCTAACATATTAATAACTACCTCAAAAGGTAAATGGTGAAAATACACCAACCAAACAAGAAACAATATATTGCTTACAAGAAGTTCATTTCACATCCAATGACATAGGCAGGTTGTGAGTGAAATAATGGAAAAATATATTAGGGGAACATTTACAAAACAAGGAAAAAAAGTAGTGGCTATATTAATATCTGACATAATATTTGATAATCTAGATCTTAGAGCAAAGAAAATTGCTACGAACAAGGAGCAACATTACTAGTACTGAAAGGAACATTCACCAAGAAACCTAACAGTTCTAAATGTGTATGCAGTCAATGACGGAGTGTCAAAATGCATGAAGAAAATATGAGTTTCAATTGAATTGAAAGAAGAAATAGACAAAGTCACAATTATACTTGTGGATTTTAACTGCCCTCTTTTGGCAACGAATAGAACTTTTGGACAAAAAAACCAATAGCAACAGCAAGCACATAGGAGATCTGAACAGCACAATCAAAATCAACAGGCTTAAACATAGGCACATATATATTAATTATGTGTGAGTGTATTGTGCATGTACATACATACAATTGCAGTAAATTTAATTTTTTTCAAGTGCCCATGGAATATTTACCCATGGAATATTTACCATGGGCACTTAAAAATAGATGGGCACATAAAATAGATAACTCCTTTGGCCATTAAACAAACCCTGACAAACCTTAAATAATTGATATCACACAGAGTATGTTCTTGGCCATATTGAAATAAAATTAGAAATCAATAACAGGGGGCACCTGGATGACTCAGTCAGTTAAACTACCGACTCTTAGTTTTTAAATTTTTAAAATGTTTTTATTTATTTTTGAGAGAGAGAGAGATAGACGACAGAGCACAAGCAGGGGAGGGGCAGAGAACAAGGGAGACATAGAATCTGAAGCAACCTGCAGGCTTTGAGCTGTCAGCACAAAGCCAGATGTGGGGGCCCAACCAACTGAGTCACTCAGGTACCCATCCCCAAGTCTTGGTTTCTACTCAGGTCATAATGTTGGGGTTTGGGAGTTGGAGCCCCACATGAGGCTCTGCTCTGACAGCACGGAGCCTTCTTGGGCTTCTCTCTTTCTCTTTCTCTCTTTGTACTTCCCCTGCTCATGCTCTCACTCTCTCAAAATAATTTTTAAAAACTTTACTTTTTTCGTTTCTTGTTTATTTTTCTGTTTTCTTAGCTAGGACTTCCATTTCTAAGTTGAATAAAAGTGATGAGAGTGAGCAACTTTGTTTTTTTCCTGATCTTAAAGGAAAAGCTTTCAACAGTTTTTGGTTGAATATGTTAGCTGTGGGCTTGTTAGATATGGCCTTTATTATGTTGAGCTATCTTTCTTCTATATCCTATTTGTTAAGAGTTTTTGTCATGAAGGGATGTTGTATTTTGCCAGATGCTTTTTTGTATCTATTGTGATGATCACATGATTTTTATATTTCAATTTATTAATGTGATACCACATTTATTGACTTGCATATATTGATCCTCTGTATTATTTCATATAAAATGCAAGTGAATCTATGATTTCACTTAAGAAATATTAAGTGGATTGGAAATAATATTATACCGCCAGGATTTTTTGACCATAACTAAATGATTGCTTTTTGTATTATCAGACCTTGATTTCATAGGTACATTAAAGTTGTCAAGAAAATGAAAAATGCTATATTTAGATTCAACAGAGCCCAAAATACAGAAAGATAACAGTACCTTTAGAAGATAGTTTAAAAGAAGTATCAGATGGTATTTAATAAACAGGAATAGAAATAAACAGGTCAATATCAGAGAACTAGAGAATAATTAAAATACCATTTATCTTCAGGATCTGCTTCGTTTCTGAGTCTTATTTTTATTATAAAAAAAGATATACCTAAACAAAACAGAGGTTGTCATCAGAGGCCCACAAAAATAACAAAATAAAGTGACAAACTTGCATTAGAAAAATATCCGAAGTAGTATTAAAATGCAGTTTTCTTTATTCTAAAGTATTAGTTTCAAGATATGTATGCCCTTGCTTTAAAAAAAAAATGCATTTAATATACAGCAACACAAATAAGAAAAAACTCGACCAAGGATCTTGGGATATAGAAGGGAAAACATCACAATAGCTCCTAAATGAAAATAATGTATGTGATAAATGTGTACTTCATCTGAAAAGTGTGTGAGTAAATGAGAAGTTGATTTCGTCCCCCATGGATTAAATATGAAATTGATATGGGTCAGCCAGTGAGAACTTCTGACAAAATGTGGGGGAATACTGGAATAGCGTTAGTGTGTCCTTAGAGACTGAAATATATGTATGTGTATATATGTGCAAGGACGAGCATTTGAAGAAATGTAGCAGAAGGAGTATTTTAAATCATTGCCATTTTTTTAAATTTAGAGGTGATCCAGAACTTTACAAAATATGCCTGTATGCCTTCGCCTGAGCATTCTTGAAGATTCATACTTGAAATTGTGTAAATCTAATTAGGTTGTTGTTTCCCAAGCCAATATAAATCAAATAGATATTTTTTAACTTAAAATTGGAAATAGCTATGTAATTTCATAAAGATAACTTCAAAAATGTTTGAGTCTTAAAGTATTCTTAACGTTAAATATAAGAATGATTTTTGATCACTGACCAAATCTATACTTAGCATCAAATTTTTTGCATATACTGATCTTAATGTGAAAAGTGAAATATCTGAACATCTGGAATATGGAAACTCTATTATTTTTTATAACCTTCAAAAATTTGCTACTACTACATATTGTCTTGGTATTACCATATATAAAACTATTAAATGTGATTATTAATACATATTAATCAAGCTAATTTATGGAAAGGTTAAACAATTTTCTCAGGAAAAAGGCACTACTAGAAATAGAATCTTGAAACAGGAAACAGTCTTTATCAAGTAAATGTTTTCCCTAATTTGCCACATTTTCTGCCACTTATTTTTTCTCACATATATATGTTTAATACAGGTAAACATATACATTACATATATGATCATATGTATATAAAATCTGTTTTCTCCATCTATTGGTAATGCTTTTTCAAGTTATTAAATGTTTTCCCATAAGTTGTACAAAGACCTTTTAAAAGAATATTCTATTGTTTTCAGAAAATGTATTCTTTTCCATTTTTTAGATTTTTGATATACTGCTAAGGTAAACATTCTTAAATCTAAGCTGGTATATTATTTAATAATAATTACTATTGTTTTTATTGAGAGAGAGAACACAGGCGGGGAAGAGGGGCAGAAGAAGAGGGAGAGAGAGAGAGAATCTTAAGCATGCTTAAGAATCTAAATCAGGGCAGAGCAGAATGCAGGGCTCAATCCCACCAACTGTGAGATCATGACCGGAGCCAAAATCAAGAGTTGGATGCTCATCCGACTGAATCACCCTGATGCCCCCAATAATTATGTTCTTATGATAAATTCCCAGTTTTTATGTTATTGGTTACAGACTACTCATAGTTTAAAAATTATTACCTACGTAAAGGGTTTTGCTATGTGTTGCCAGACTGTCAGCATGATTTATTTATAACATATCACAGATTGGTTTAATGCAGCTTTATTTTTCTATTTAGGAATCTGATGTCAAGCAAATGACAGTAACAGTCATGGATGTTAGTTCTGTATGTCATAAGCCTGTAAGCGTGTTGGCCATAAGCTGATATTTATTTCAAGATTTTTATTTAAACTCCCACTGCTTAACATATAAAGTAAAATTTGTTTGAGGTGTAGAATTTAGTGATTCATCACTTACACATAACAACCAGTGCTTATCACAACTAGTGCCTCCTTAATGTCCATCACACACTTAGCCCATCTCCTCCACCCTCTTTCCTCCTCAACGCTGTTCGTTCTCTAGAGTTAAGAGTCTTTTATGATTTGCCTCCCTCTCTGTTTTTTCTTATTTCTTCCCTTTGCCTATGTTCATATGTTTTGTTTCTACATATGAGTGAAATCATATGGTACCTGTCTTTCTATGACCAATTTATTTCTCTTCTCTTCTGCCACTTATTATACTTCAATGTCAATGCCACAAAATAAATTCTAAATGTAGGTCTCACCTCCACTGAAAATTATATTTATTCTTATGTTAGCTGTATACATCATTTTCTACAAATCTATTCAATAATTTCAATGCCTACCATACTAACTGCCTGATTCTGTTCTATCTTATATTAATGCATCTTATCACTCCTCACAAACCCTGGTGATTACTTTTTATTATCTCCAACTTGTTTGGCCAATTTGATATGGCAAACATAAATCAGTGCTCTTAACCTATGAATCATTTCTACATATATTAAATATTTACTACATGCCAGGTACTTTCTAGATGCACAAATTAAAGCGTTTAAAGATTAGAAGAAACAGAAAATAGATATATGATTAAAACAATTTAACATTAAGTGGTGAGTTAGGAAAAATTCATTAGTACTGGGCATAGGAACAAAATTTAATCCTGAATTTCAGAAGGAGGTGTGAGAGTACAACTAGGAAAAAAAGAAACATCAACCACAAAAATTATAAAAAAGAGAAAATGACACATCATGGTTGCAAAAAGTATAACTAGAGTATAGAATTAAGAGGAGTTCAGGGAATGTGAACTGCATATTTTAGTAAGGACAAATCATAAAGCTTTTTCTTTCATGATGAAGAATGTAGATTTTGTCCTGGGGTGGGAGTGGGGGGTTAAAAAATTAAAGAAAAGTGATGCAATGTTTAAAGTTAACTATGTAATTTTCATCACTTAGACTTCTCTGTGCAAACGTATTGGACAGTACCACCAGTATTATCACTGAATCATTATTGTAATAATCTAAGTTTAATATTCTCTTACAGCTAAACCAAAACGTTGCTGATTTGGAGATGGAATAAAAGAGAGGATATATATTATATATATTTTATATATGGACATAAATATATACATAAATTAACACACTGCAGTTTGGTCTTATTGAGAAATTCCTGGGAAGGAGGAGGCAAGATGGCGGAGAAGTAGGGAGATCCGTACATTTCCCTCACCCCCATATCCCACACGGAGAAGGCCTGAAGCCATAGGAACTCTTACAAAATCCAGGAGTTTGGGAGGAAAAGGAGACAGAGTCCGCTGAGAAAACCATCTAGCGTGAGTGTGAGATGGGGAAGATAAAATCGGGCCAGGACCAGAAACATAGAGGTAGGGGGAGATGCCCCTCTGTGGGGAGCCGTGATGAGTCTAGGGGAAAAAAGAAAGAGTGGCCAAAACTGCTCAAGACACTGTCTCTGTCGTTGGAGAAGAGAAAAACCTCTGATCGGAACACAGAGGGGGTCTGTTTCCTACTATCTAGATGACCCTAGATGGGACGCAGTCCTCCTAGGCGACCCAAGGGGAAACTGCTCCTTGCTCACCAGCCCCACTTGGCTGTTGTGTTTCTGGCTCAGCTGGACCACCCAGGGGGGAAACGAGAGGATTGAAACTGCTCCGAGGGCTCACCTGTGAGTTTATGTTTCCGGAAATATCAATGGGGCTCGCAAACTGAGATTTGGAAACGAGGCCTGGCTCGGGATATAGAGCACGGCCCAACTTGGCTACCCCCCCTCCACCCCCCCCAACCCTGGCACAGGGAGATCACAGCCAAAAGAGTGAGTTGCAATGCTTGGTTCAAGAAGGAACGGGGTTGCCACCATGTTTCTCCCCACAACCACCAATGCAGGACTCCTGCAGGATGCACTAGACCAAAGCACGCCCATCCCTGCTAGAGATCCCTGCCGTCGTCGTCGTCGTCGTCGTCTTCTTTCTTCTTCTTCTTCTTCTTCTTCTTTTTCTCCTTCTTCTTCTTCTTCTTCTTCTTCTTCTTCTTCTTCTTCTTCTTCTTCTTCTTCTTCTTCTTCTTCTTCTTCTTCTTCTTCTTCTTCTTCTTCGTTACTGACACCGGGACAAGACCAACATGGATGCACTGCCCTGATTAATTCTGATAACTGGCTTGCTTAAACAGTAACATTTAATCCATTTTCTAGATGTAAATTTTACACCTATACTGCGACCTTTTTATCTCTTTCTCTCTGGAGTAATCAGACTATGTAGTTTCTGTGAGTAGCATTATTGTCATTTCTTTCACCTCCTCTCCAACCATATTCCCCTCTTTCTCTCTTTGAATTAAGTCTCTTAGTCTTTTTGCCTGCTCATTTCATTTCCAATTTTGCTTACTCTGCGCACTGTCATTTCTCTCTTTGTATATGCTTTTCCATCAGCACTGAATACACCCGGCTCTTTATTTGTAGCTGGTTCTATGCTTTAGACTGTCCTTAGTCACCCGGCTCTTTATTTGTAGCTGGTTCTATGCTTTAGACTGTCCTTAGTCTATTGAGTTTTTTCTTTTTTCTTTTCTTTTCCTTTTCCTCCTTTATGTACATTTAATTTTAGTATTCGTCTTCCCTCCTTCATCTTTTCTTTCTCACTTTTTTTGTTGTATGTATCTCTTCTTTATTCTTTTTTTTCTCTTTTGATTTCCATGTTTGTTGGATTTGTCTGTGCGTTTGTGTGCCTTTGTTCCCTGTGGGTTTGTCTGTCTGTTTTCTTTTCTATGGATACCTCAAGAAACAAGCCAAAGTACACACGGTGGAGAGTCCCAAATACCACTATGAGTAGGAAAATAAAATAACCAAAGTTCAACAAGAGAGACCAAGAGACACCATTCAAAGAACACTTCCCAAATGGACAGACCCTGGACAGTCAAAGACCCTTCTTTGGTACAGCAGCACTCACAGGTACAGAGTGCATAATAAGGTTTTAAAACTAACAAGAGATAGAAAGCTAAGCAAATGACGAAATGGAAGAACTCGCCTCCAAAGAAATTCCAGGAAGAATTGATGGCTAAAGCACTGCTCAAAACAGACATAGGCAAAATAACTGAATATGAATTTAGAACAATAGTCATTAAATTAATTGCTGGGTTTGAAAAAGGCATGGAAGACATCAGAGAAACTATTGCTACAAAGACTATGGAGCTTAAAAATAGTTATGAAGAATTAAAAAAGCTATAAATGAGATGCCAAATAAAATGGAGGCATCAAATGCACGGATTGAAGAGGTAGAAAGGAGAATAAGTGATTTAGAAGACAGAATTATAGAAAAAGAGGAAGCTGAGAAAAAGACAGATAAACTCATCCAGGAACATAAAAAGAGAGTTCAAGAGCTCAGAGATACAACCAAACAGAACAATATCCATATCATACGAATTCCATAAGAGTAAGAGAGAGGGAAAGGTGCTGAAGGAGTCCTTGAGTAAATTATAGCAGAGAACTTCCCCAATCTGGAGAAGGAAATAGACGTTAAAACTCAAGATGCAAGGAGAACTCCCCTTAGATGTAACTTGAATCCATCTTCTGCATGACATATCATAATTAAACTGGCAAAATATAAGGACAAAGGCCGAATTTTGAAAGCAGCTAGGGAGAAAAGGGCCCTAACATACAAAGGGAAACCTATCAGAGTGGTGACAGACCTATCTACTGAAACCTGGCAGGTCAGAAAGGAATGGCAGATCTTCAATGTGATGAACAGAAAAAATACGCAGCCAAGAATCCTCTATCCAGCAAGCCTGTCATTTAGAATAAAAAGAGATAAAAGTCGTTCCAAATAAACAAAAATTGAAAGAATTTGTCACTACTAAACCAGCCCTACAAGAAATCCTGAAAGGCACTCTCTGAGGGAAATGTTGCAAAGAATGCAAGATACCGGAGATACCACAACAAGCATAAAACCCACAAGGACACTAAGGACACGATGACTCAACCCATATTTTTCAATAATAACACTGAATGTAAATGGACTAAATGTCCCAATCGAAAGACATAGGGTAGCAGAATGGATAAAAAAAAAAAAAACAAAATCCATCTGTTTGCTGTGTACAAGAGACTCATTTTAGACTGGAGGACACCTTCAGATTGAAAGTAAGGGGATGGATAAATATCTATCATTCTACTGGAGGTCAAAAGAAAACTAGAGTAGCTATACTTTTATCATACAAACTGGACCTTAAAGTAAATACAGTAACAAGTGATGAAGAAGGGCATTATATAATAATTACAAGGTCTATCCATCAAGAAGAACTAACAATCATAAATGTCTATGCACCAAATATGGAACCACCTAAATATATAAAACAATTAATCACAAACAGAGACAATCTTATGGATAAGAATGTGCTAATATCAGGGGACTTTAATACTCCACTAAGAGCAATGGATAGATCAATTAGACAGAAAATGACTAAAGACAAAATGGACTTGAATGACACATTGGACCAGATGGATTTGACAGATATATTTAGAACTCTACATGCTGAGGCCATGGAATTCATTGTCTTCTCAAGTGTGCATGCCACATTCTCCAAGATAGATCACACACTGGGAAATAAAGCAGCCCTCAATAGACATAAAAGAATTGAGATCATACCAGGCACACTTTCAGATCACAATGCTATAAAACTTGAAACCAATCACAGGAAAAAGTCTGGAAAACCTCCAAACACATGGAAGTTAGAGAACACCCTACTAAAGAACCAATGGGCCAATCAGGCAATTAGAGAAGAAATTTAAAAAATACATGAAAACACATGAAAACGAAAATACAACAATCCAAATTCTATGGGATGCGGCAAAGGCAGTCCTAAGAGGAAAGTACATTGCACTCCAGGCCTATTTCAAAAAATTAGAAAAAGCACAGATGCAAAATCTAACAGCGCACCTAAAGGAACTAGAGGGAGAGCTATAAGGAGCACCCCAAACCCAGTAGAAGAAGAGAAATAATAAAAACCAGGGCAGAAATAAACAATATAGAAACCAAAAAAACCCCACAAAAAAACAAAAAAAAAAACAAACAGTTGAACAGATGAATGAAACTAAGAGTTGACTTTTTGAAAATATAAACAAAATTGACAAACCCTTAGCCAGGTTTCTCAAAAAGAAAAGAGAGAGCACTCAAATAAACAAAATCATGAATGAAAAAGGACTTATTACAACCAACCCTTCAGAAATACAAGCTATTTGGGGCCCCTGGGTGGCTTAGTCGCTTAAGCGTCCGACTTTCGCTTAGGTCATGATCTCGTGGTTCATGGGTTCGGGCCCCACGTCGGGCTCTGTGTTGACTGCCAGCTCAGAGCCTGGAGCCTGTTTCGGATTCTGTGTCTCCCTCTCTCTCTGACCCTCCCCTGCTCACGCTTTCTCTATCTCTCTCTCAAAAATAAATAAAAACATTAAAAAAAATAAAAAATAAAACAGAATTAATACCCATTCTTCTCAAGCTATTCCAAAAAATAGAAATCGAAGGAAAACTTTGGGACTCATTTTCCAAAGCCAGCATCACTTTGATTCCAAAGCCAGACAGAGACCCAGCAAAAAAAGAGAATGACAGGCCAATATTTTTGATGAATACAGATGCAAATTCATCTGGTTCAATATTCGCAAATGAATCAATGTGATACATCGCATTAACAAAAGAAAAGATAAAAACCATAAGATCCTGTCGATAGATGGAGAAAAAGCATTTGATGAGATACAGCATCTCTTCTTAATACAGACCCTCGAGAAGGTCGGGATAGAAGGAACTTAACTAAAAAACAAAAAAGCCATCTATGATAAGCCCTCAGCTAACATCATCCTCAGTGGGGGAAAAACTGAGAGCTTCCCCCCTGAGATCAGGAACATGATAGGGATGTCCACTCTCACCACTCTGTTTAACATAGTGCTGTAAATCCTAACATCAGCAATCAGACAACAAAAGGAAATAAAAGGCAACAGAATTGGTAAAGAAGAAGTCAAACTTTCACTTTTCGCAGACGACATGATATTCTACGTAGAAAACCGGACAGACTCCACCAGAAGCCTACTAGAACTGATCCATGAATTTAGCAATGTTGCAGGATACAAAATCAATGTACAGAAATAAGTTGCATTTTTATACACCAACAATGAAGCACCAGAACAAGAAATCAAGAAACTGATCTCATTCACAATTGCACAAAAAGACCTAAAATACCTAGGAATAAACCTAACCAAAGATATAGGAGATCTGTATGATGAAAACTATAGAAGACATATGAAGGAAATTGAAGAAGACACAAAGAAATGGAAAAATATTCCATGCTCATGGATTAGAAGAATAAATATATTTAAAAATGCCATTCCTGCCCAAAGCAATCTACACATTCAATGCAATCCCAATCAAAACTGCACCAGCATTCTTATCAAAACTAGAACAAATTATCCTAAAATTTGTATGGAACCACAAAAGACCCCGAATAGCCACAGTAATATTGAAGAAGAAAACCAAAACGGGAGGCATCACCATCCCAGACTTTAGCCTCTACTACAAAGCTGTCATCATCAAGAAAGTATGGTATTGGCACAAAAACAGACACATAGACCAAAGGAAAAGAATTGAGAACTCAGAATTGGACCCAAAAATGTATAGCCAACTAATTTTTGACAATTCAGGAAAGAGTATCCAATGGAAAAAGACAGGCTTTTTAACAGATGGTTCTGGGAGAACTGGACTGCAACATGTAGAAAAATGAAACTAGATCATTTTTCTCACACCATACACAAAAATAAACTCAAAATGGATAAAGGACCTGAATGTGAAACAGGAAACCATCAAAACCCTAGAGGAGAAAGCAGGAAACAACCTCCTTGACCTCCACCGCAGCAATTTCTTACTTGACACATCCCCAAAGGCAAGGCAATCAAGAGTAAAAATGAACTATTGAGACCTCATCAAGATCACAAGCTTCTGCATTGCAAAGGAAACAATCCATAAAACTAATAGGCAACTAATGGAATGGAAAATGATCATTGCAAATGACATATCAGATAAAGGGCTAGTATCCAAAATCTATAAGGAACTCACCAAACCTCACACCCGAAAAACAAACAATCCAGTGAAGAAATGGTCAGAAGATATGAACAGACATTTCTCCAAAGAGGACATCCAGATGGCCAGCAGACACATGAAACGATGCTCAGCATCCCTCCTCATCAGGGAAATACAAATCAAAACCACACTGAGAGACCACCTCACGCAGGTCAGAGTGTCTAAAATGAGTAAATCAGAGGACTCTAGACGCTGGTGAGGATGTTGAGAAACGGGCACCCTCCTACACTGTTGGTGGGAATGTAAACTGGTTCAGCCCCTCTGGAAAACAGTGTGGAGGTTCCTCAAAAAATTAACACTAGAACTCCCCTATGACCCAGCATTAGCACTGCTTGGTATTTACCCAAGGGATACAGGAGTGCTGATGCATAGGGGCACATGTACCCCAATATTCAAAGCAGCACTCTCAACAATAGCCAAAACATGGAAAGAGCCTAAGTGTCCATCAACAGACGAATGGATCAAGAAGATGTGGTTTATCTATACGATGGAATACTACATGGCAATGAGAAAGAATGAAATCGAGCCATATGTAGCAACATGGATGGACCTTGAGGGTGTTATGCTGAGCGAAATAAGTCAGGCAGAGAAGGACAGATACCATACGTTTGCACATATGGGAGGTTTAGGAGGAACTTAACAGAGGACCATGGGGGAGAAGAAGGGGAAACATACTGGGGAGAGGGAGGGAGGCAAACATGAGAGACTCTTGAATGCTGAGAACAAACTAAGGGCTGATCAGGGTGGGGGAGAGGGGAAGGGGGGGAGATGAGCATGGAGGAGGACACTTGTTGGGATCAGCACTAGGTGTTATATGGAAACCAACTTGACAATAAAGCATTTTAAAAAAAATTAAATATACAAAAATACATAAAAATAAATAAAGAAAAAATAAAGAAAGAAAAAAAGAAAAAAAAACCACAAAAAAGAGAAATTCCTGTATGATATTCAAGAGAAGAAAAGAAAAACATGTCTAGTGTGCAACTGGCTAAATATATCAGAAATTTAGATGCAAAATTCGAGCTGGTGATCCAGATTTTGGAGACATTAGACACTAACTAAAAGCATGGAAATGCAGGATATGAGTGCAGGTGCATATATAGCATGAGAAGAGAAAATTATTGAGTCCAAAAACCTTAGCAACTGGAATATGTTAGGATTACTTGGACAAATAGTAGATTTACATTGAAATATTAAGAAGACAAAGATGACTGAAAGGAAAAACACTAATAATACTATAAGCAGTAATAACAGGAAAACTCTGATTGAGATTATGTGTGAGACAAAGATTGAAGGGCTTTACATAGGTCAGTTCATTTAATCATAGGAAATATTTTATCCCTTTGTTTTTCATCCATTAAATTTACTGGTTAGAGATATGAATGCTATTGTTATTCTTAATTTGAAAATTAGAAAACTGATGTAAAGAGAAGTTAAGAACTTCTCCAATATGATAACAGCAAGGAATTGATAAAGCCTGGATTCATATCTAGATAATCTGATTCCAGAGATGACATTCTTCCCTATCATGAGAAAAATGCCTAAACAGAATGTGAGTTAAGAAGGTCTTTAGAAATGAGGGGAAATGAAAGATAGTTCTCTTATTTAAAAAAATGATAGTTAGATTAATGAATATAATGCTACCTTCAATAGCATTTAAGAAACATTTTTAAAAAGTCTATTGGAGATTCGGTATTAGCTTAACAAGATACAGGAATGAGAAAGTAGTGTGTGTGTTTGTTAAGGATGCAGAATTGAGTAAACTTTAAATGATGATAGATAAATGCGTTTCTTTTTTTTTTTTAATTAATTAATTTATTTATTTTGAGAGACTAAGCACATATGTGAGCCAGGGGAGGGATAGAGAAAGAGCAGAGAATCTCAAGCAGGCTCATTACTGTCAGCACAGAGCCTGAAGTGGTGCTTGGTCCCAAGAACTATGAGAACATAGCCTGAGCCCAGATCAAGATTTGGATATTTAACTGACTGAGGCACCCAGGCGCCCCAAAGGAAATGAACTTCTGAAAGAGAGTTTGAAGACACATGAATGAATGGTATGACTAAGATATTTAGGGCTCTGAGGAGTTTGGAAAGGGCAATATTAAAACAAAGTTAGTAGGATTAGCTATACAAAGAAAGAAGCATGTATACCCTGCCTATTTTGATATACCTAAATGCTGGTCATCATAGTAAGTAATGGAAACATAGATACTGGGGTGCCTCGGTGGCTTAGTCGGTTGAACATATGATTTTGGCTCAGGTCGTGATCTCATGGTCTGTGGGTTCAAGCCCCGTATTGGACTCTATGCTGACAGCTCAGGGCCTGGAGCCTGCTTCAGATTCTGTGTCTCCCTCTCTCTCTTCCCTTCCCTTCCTTGTGTTCTGTCTCTCACTGCTTCTCAAAAATAAATAAACATTAAAAAAAATTTTAAAAACATAGATACTTAATATTTCAATAAAAAGTACTAAAGACTATTTTTCAATTAATTAAATGAATATTGATTAACCAAAACACTTTAATGTTGATAACTATGTAGCTTTATAATGGCTTTCATAATTTTTTTAAAAGTGTTTTCTCTTCTGAGTTGAAATAAAGTACATATTGTATTATGTCACTTTGTCTGAGGCAGTTGTTCTAGTTAAAGAGAATTAATTCAGATTTTGGGAATAAAGAGAATTGTGTTAAATATCAGAAACTTATTACTGACTAGACAACCTTGTGTAAGTAATAAAACTATAAATTTAATAAGTAAATTTTATGTGAATATATTTTAATTTCTTTTAAATATAATTATGGTTAGATTGTATATCATAATCTTTTAGTTGGTAACCAGCTTTCATGTTATCTTAACTAGCTTACTTTATTTTATAGCTGGATAAATTTAGAATTTAATTTAGTTTTTAAAAATATTTATTTACTTATTTTTGAGAGAAAGAAGTTGGGGGGGTGGGGAGAGCATGAGCAGGGAAGGGGCAGAAAGAGAGGGAGAGAGAATAAAAATATCCCAAGCAGTCTCCATGTTGTCAGCACAGAGCTTAATGCAGGGCTCGAACTTACAAACCGTGAGATTGTGACCTGAGCAGAAATAAAGTGTGGAATGCTTTACCTGCTTAACCAACAGAGTCACCCAGGACCCCTAGGTTTTCTGAAGGAATGTTGCACAAGCCTCCATACTATTTACTTCTCTGCTACTGCTATATATCGAGGGGCAGAAAATTGATGCTGCATTTAAATCTTTACCTAAGTGCTTAAAAGACATTTATTATTTATTCAAACTTCAGAAAATATAATAACATGAGCAAGTACCTAATATGTTATTAAGCAACACAATAGCTGATTGGGCTATTGAAATAAACCTATCAATATAAGAGCTTGGAAGGATTTTAACAATAATCTGTACAAGCTTTACATTTTCAGTATAATGATATTGGTTCCAATATCTTCACAGTTATAATAAAATTAATGAAATAGTAGAAATAAGGTCAACACATAAAATATATGTGTTGTGACAATTAGTTAAATGAAGTTCCTCTATTTGTGTTGACATTTTGAAAAAGTCTATTACAACATTTATTCCTATTTATTTATTTATTTATAATAGTGTCCCTAAGCATGGTAGCTGAAAATGATTTATTCAACTGAATTCAAGAATGCTAGGGTTTTGAAACTGTGATTCATTTTACAAACAGCACTATGGCTGTGTTTTGGATATGACACATCCTTCAAATATTTTACATTTTGAAATATAATTGGTTCTATACAGTCTCAGGCACTATCTATAAAGAGGTTCTATAAATTCACAAGTTTTGTCTTTTAGAAACTTATAATCAAAAACAGGTTTAATTTTTTCATTATTTTGGATATAATAAAACCATTAGATACAGAAAATAAGTATAATATTAAAATAATAAAAATAGATATTTTGTCATATCACAGTTTTATTTTTCATGTAATATATTAGTTTCAGTCTTTTATATAGATTTACATATCTCATGGGTCAGCAAACATATTAGTACATGTTTTGAAGGAACATTTTCAATGAATATTGTCAATAGAGTGAAACATATTTGAAGAAAACTATGAAAAAAACAAACAAAACTTTGAATCCAACTTGCAATTTGCTTCTTTATCTCTAAATAAATCCTCAGAATTGTTTATGATCACTTCAATTTCAAATACGTTTTGAAAAACTTACTGAAAAAGCAGTAGCATGTTATGATTGAATTGCAATATCTTAACTCCTTTCAACTAGACTTGCCCGATCCCTCAAGAAGTTATATTACGAGTTTCATCATCACTCAAACTCAGAAAATATGTGTGGTAGCAAGCCATTGTTCTGCTGGGATATAGATAAATAAAGGATAAATAAATAATTGAAGAGCTTTGGACAGCTGGGTGTCTGTAGCAATTGAAAGAAAGGAAGTCGTACTGTGAAGCTTTGAACTAAAGCATCTTGTTCACATAAGCTGACAGGGTAATGGAAAGGAGAGGCTAAGATAATACATATATTATAGTCAATGCTTGTCCATGCTACACGATTCACTAAGCTGGAATTTATTATTTATATTATTTATGGGGATTATTGCTAACTGCCTTTTGATTCTATTACAAACAACTTAGAAAAATTCATGATAGGACTAGAGAGAGAATAACACTATCATACACATCATTTTAAAAACCTTTGACTATTATTAAGTATTAAGCTTTCAAATACCACCCCCCCTACTTTTCTTTTTTACATCTTCTTTCCTCCACAGAACCAGATAATAGAAACAGAAACTTGAGCCATTTGTCCTTCACTCATATAATAATTCTGATACTGCAATAGACTTAACAAGGCATCATTGTGAGACAATGCTTGTGATTGGTCACATTCCATTATTTCAGACATACTTTTTCCTTCACCTCACAAAAATCGTATCACAAATGCATTTTTAATGCACCTGTAAAATTTGAATTATTCATCCAAAGCTTTGTATCATTCTGATAAATTATATTATCAAGAAATAATTTTATTTCACTCCCAATACAGAATGTTATATGAAGAACAAATCTGTGTATATTTGGGTGAGTGAGTTAGGGTGCTTGCAAAATACATTTATATGGTTTTAGGCTACAGACATACACTTTGTGTGAGTGTTCGAGTATGCACACAATCTCTAATGTCTAATGTCTTTTTTTTTTAATTTAACAATTCTGCTATATATGTTGTGATATTGTATCATGGTTTTAATGTACCTTTATTTAATAATGATATTGATCACCTTCTCTTATTCTATTACTCATCTGGGCATCCCCTAATATGGTTTTTTCATGTCTTTGATTATCATTTTAGATTGGCTTTCTTTCTTTTACTTATTTTTAATTGGCATATTAAAAGATTTTTACTTATTTTGGCTTTTCATTATCAAAAGCGTATGATACCATTATCTTTTTCCATCCTATGGAATCCATTTTATTCTCATGATAGTCTTTTGATAACAAGTAAATTTTTCACTTCGTATAGCCAAATTAATCTTTCTAAAAACTTCTTTAGTGGTTATTGTGTCTATGAAATTATTGTCTACTCTAAGGCTGTGATGTTGGCTTCATATATTTTCTTATCAAAGCTTTATAGTTTTACCCTTCATATAAGAGTACATAGTCATTCTGAAATTTTATTTTGTGTGCTGTGATAGGTACAGATCCCTTGCCTGAGGAGACAAATCTAGAAACATGTTGCCAAGCCAGGGCCCAAGAGATTACTGTCTATGTTTTCTTTTAGGAATTTTATGGTTTCAGATCTCAAATTTAGATCTTTAATCCATTTTAAGTTTATTTTTGTGGATGGCATAAGAGAGCTGTCCATTTTTATTCTTTTGCATTAACTTTTTAGTTTTTCCAATATTGTTTATTGAAAAGACTTTTTTCCCTGTTTATACTTTTCCTCCCATTGTCATAGACTAATTATTTATATAAGGAAGAGTATATCTTTGGTCTCTCTATTCTCTTCCATTGATCTATGTGTCTATTTTTGTGCCTGTACCATACTGTTGTGATTGCTATAGCTCTGTATTCTATCTTAAAATCTGGGGTTGTGATACCACCTTCTCTGTTTCTCTCATTTTAAAATATGTAATTTTCCTTTCTTTTTCAGGATTATCTTATTTATTCTTGAGTTTTCTTATTTCCATAATAATTTTAGAAACACGTTTGTTAAGTTATACTTACATACATACCTACTTGATCTATAGATTGGACTGTGGAGAATTCATATATTTCCAATATAGAATCTCATAACTAGAGAACACAGTATATCCTTCATTTACTTAGAATTTTACTTATCTCAATATTTAGTTGGAATTTATAATACAAAGATCTTTCACATAACATGTATTTTTAGCTTTCTTCTTGTTTTTTTTTTTTTAAATGATTTTCTTTCCTTGTCTTTTCTGGATTCTATTTGTAAGACTTTTGTGTTGTAATTTTACATCTATGTCTATAACAGAGTTAGAAGTGTGATTTCTTTTCTGTTTAGTGTTCTGTCAGTATCAAGTTTATGCTGGCCTAACTAAAAGAACTTGGCACTTTTGGCTTCTACTTAGAATATAATAGCTAGAGTGTACATTCTCACATTAAAAATAAGAAAAATCAGATAAAAAGAAATCTTGAACCCATGAGAGAGCTGAGACTGGACAGCAACCAACTAGTCTTAAACCTAACAACAATAACAAAAAAACCCCACACACTTCCAAGGGGAAAGTTGGCACATGCACTGCTTAGTTGGAGCAGAGAGCAAGAAAATATGGGAGTATCATAAAAGTAGTTAAGAAGATTTCAGTTAAAAAGTGTAATGAATTGCTAAAAGCCGACTATTAACAAAATTATATAAAATGCCTGGGGTCACAGAGAAAAGATGGGTTTGCACAGACTTGCAGACTCTTCCCCACAGACAACCCTATGTGCTCTGGAGAAAGACTGGGGGCTAAGAAAAGCTTCAGGCACTTGTGCAAACTGTGAAGGAGGGAGCAGTCATTGTTGATGGAAAAACAAAGCCTCCCTCTTCTCTCCTATGTCTCCCAAGGAACAGTCTCAAGCCTCAGGGAAGGAGTGCAAGCAGTCATTCACCAGACAGGACAGGTATTTTTCCTTTTTCTTTAAATGTCTTTTTATTTAAGATAACCTCATAAAATGAAGTCTCTTCATAAAATCCTTGCATAAAAAGTTGTGATAATGGAATATCTGAGAAAATGTTTCCCCTAACCAACTTCTAACCTGCTCATACAAACAAAATGTAGTTGTTTTGGATTCAATCAATGTCCTATGTCGTGAAATTTAAAATGTTTTAAATGTTTATTTACTTTTGGGAGAGAAACAGAGTACAGGTGGGGGAGGGGCAGAGAGAGAGGAGACAACAGAATTTGAAGCAGGCTCCAGGCTCTGAGCTGTCAACATAGCGACCCGAAGTGAGGCTCGAACTCATGAACCAGAAGATCACGATCTGAGCAGAAGTCAGACCTCAACTGATTGAGCCACCCAGGTGCCCTTATCCTGTGAAATTTTAGACTGAAATGATTCAACTATAGTAAGCAAAAGAGCACCTCAGCATTGTTCCTAAGAACATCTGATTTGGTGTTACTATAAAGCTGAAAACACTGTTTTGCATCAAATAAATTAATGCATATATTGGAAAGCCTTATTTTATATTGTTATCTTGAATAATGAAAAAAGTTTAAAGCATAGTAACTTTGTGTTATATTTTTAATTAAACTAAATGTTTGAAATATACAGTTACTTTTTGATTTATAACTTTCTAAATGTAAGTATAATTGACATACAATATCCTATTATGTACATTATAGTGATTCAGTATGTTTATATACAACAAAATAACCATCATGATAAGTATAGTTATCATCTCTCAGTATATGAAGTTACTACAGTGTTAGTGATTTTATTTCCAATGTTGTGAATTACATCCCCATTATTCATTTATTTTATAATGGGAAATCTGTACATCTTAATTCCCTTCACCTATTTCTGTCTATTGGTTTTTAATAATAAAACAATATCATAAGCATTTAATAGTATATCAGTTAAGATGCCTTTGGCTTCAATAACAAAATGTGGAAATAAAATAATCATAACATGTTATCATATAATGTAAGAAATATCCCTTAACTTAGTGCTTTAATATTTCTTTTTTGGTTTCTAAGCAATTATTTTGGCTGCAGTCTGATGCTTTTTACAATAACTTCTGAAGCTCTAAATGTTATTCTCACATGGCAGTATGTAAGGCACTAAAATGTTAGCTTCTCCACTGTTTTATTTGAACTTTCTCAGAAACCTCAGTGGACTTATTCTGAGGTGTTATTGGCTGGAGATGTGACATACTCATGTTGATTCCCAATTATTGGCAAGGGAACAGAAATGCCATTGTTGCCTTATAGTAACCAGCCTCTACCAATTACCCAAACCATGAGTAAATAATGGCTTATTGCTTAAGAAAGTAGTAGGAGAGTAATAGTTGTTTTGGTAGCAGCCATGTGAAAACATTACTTCCAATAGAAACTTATATAGTTGAGGATAACATAATATAATATTTGTCTAATAAGAAAGAGGTTTTTTTCTCTTCTGAAATCTTTGAATCTTATTGCTAGTGTAGAATTGAGGCCAACCACCTCCAATTCCCAAGTTGAGGCCAGTGTCCTATTGAAAGGAGAGCATTGGGCATAAAATGTGCAAAAATACTCATATGTCTTGAAAGTATAAAAATTAACTCATTAATCCATGGATGTAAGTTTATCTTTCTATAGATATCACTTCCAAATGCATGCATAGACTTTTAAGAGCTCTTTTCAATATGAAGAGACTTATAAAATTGATCTTTATATCAGCTTTTTACTTCCCCTTATTTCAAAATTCAAGGAATTAACCTTGACTTTGCTTAAGAGGCATTTCAAATTACAATAAGAACAGATCAACTTAGACTAGAAAACTCCAATTTATTACTGAATATGTAAAAAAGGAAGCAATTGATATATAATTTGTTATCATAACTATGTACCAATAGTCAAGCAATATTAATTACAATGAGAATTGTATTAGCTAATTAATAATACATATTTTTTTCACAAGCTTACAATTAAAATATTATTATATTGTTTATATTAATTTTGCTAGATACCTTTCACTTTGATTTAGACAGATATACAAGAAGTGGAAAAAATACTTCTTCCTTTGTATTGTTATGAGAGTGAATTATGTAAAGCATAATAGAATATTCTAAACATCTATGATAAATCATTCATCTTAAAAAAAAGAAGAAATCAATGCAGATTTAGTTTGAGAGAAAATTCATAACCTTAAAAATGATTCAGTACTGGATATGTATGGACTTCAGAGGAGATTGATCATGCCAGGTCATGAAAGTAGATTGAAATATGACTTGTATAAGAAAGAAGGGGTGTGAGCAAGGAAACTCTCTTGACAAGTAAAAAAGTCTGTGTAATAAGCAACTACAATTGGAATTCTTTAAATAGATTTTAACTTTTAGAAGGACTAAGTTTATTTTTGAAATTTATGAGTGCTGGAGAACAGATGAAATTTTCTTTAGGATCTGAAAAAGTAAGGCTCTCAAGAAAAGTAGTTTCCTTAAGAAAACTACTAGAGGCAAAGATAAGTATATACTTAAATAAAATTTGGAGTCTAGGAATTGTAAATTTTAGAAATATACATTAAGTTACAATAAATGAGTAGAACATGCTTGTGAAAAACGTTCAATTTGGAATGTATTACAAATTATTCAGCATTAATTAGATAGCCACAGGCTAACAAGAAGAAAATTGAAAATGTGTCAGCAGCTTTCAACTTCTTCCTTTTCTTCCTCCTCCTCCTCCTCTTCTTCTTCTTCTTCTTGGTTGATTTTGTGTCTGGTTTGGTTTTCCTTCCTTTTAAGAAATCACCTCCCACCCTAGCTTGGTGCCAGTATCTGGTGTTACTTAAGATTTCAGAAGACATTGATTCCCAACATGTGGTCCACAGATCCTTGAAGGCTCTTCTTTTAGGGAAGGCTTTTTGAAGGGTTCACCAAATGAAAACTCATTTCATAATAATAGCAAGACATGTTTTATCTTTCCACTAAAAAGCTGATATTTTCATTGCTTTTTTAAAATAATTTTTGTGACTTTTTTTCAATTTTTTAAAATGTTTTATTTATTTCTGAGAGAGAGAGAGAGAGGCAGCATGAGCAGGGGAGGGTCAGAGAGACAGGGAGATACAGAATCTGAAACAGGCTCCAGGCTCTGAGCTAGCTGTCAGCACAGAGCCCAACTAGGGGCTGGAACCCACGAACCATGAGATCATGACCTGAGGTGAAGTCGGATGCTTAACCGACTGAGCCACCCAGGTGCCCCAATATTTTCATTGCTTTGTAAAAGGGCAGGATCCTTACATGAATCAAGACACGTGCAACATTGTACTGGTAATTACTGTATTTTTTACCTCAACACACAGGAAAAACAAACAAACAAACAAGCAACAGTTTGACTTCCACAGCAAAAATCACTAATAGCATTGAATCACTGATGTTTGTTTGTTTGTTTTATATTTTTTTAATGTTTATTTTTGAGACAGAGACAGAGCATAAGCAGGGCAGAGAGAGAGAGGGAGACACAGAATTGGAAGCAGGCTCCAGGCTCTGAGCTGTTAGCACATAGCCTGATGCAGGGCTCAAACTCATGGGTGGTGACATCATGACTGGAGGTGAAGTCGGACTCTTAACCAACTGAGCCACCCAGGCACCCTGTTTGTTTTTAAGCAAGCTTCCTGTTCAGCGTGGAGCCCAATGTGGGACTTGAAATCAGAACCCTGAGCTGACGACCTGAACTGAGATCAAGAGTCAGATGCTTAACCAACTGAGCCACCCAGTCATCCCTGAATCACTGATTTTTAATACAAGTCTTTTAAATATTTTGTGTGAACCAATAAGTACGCATAAAGTACCATTTCCATTTGCTACGTATTTCTAGCTATAAAAGCCTTAAGACCACTGTATTCTTTACAACTGGCACAAACCAGAAGCTCAATATTCTTACAATTAATGTCATCAATACTATTAAAATGCTGTGCACATCTAAGGCACAGAATTGTACTATAAGTTACTGTCAGAACAGTAACTTTAGATGTTACTGTTTACACCTATTTTGAATACTTGCTTCCTGCTTTCACTTCCTAATGCCATCAGTAGTAGTTGTTTGTAGGCAGAGAACACCTGGTGGGTGTAAGTTTGACCTTTGGTTTTCTGGGGACACAGTAGACTGAGATGGACTAGAGCTCTTCTCCTGGAGGTTGAACAAATGGAGAGCAAAGAGTCTTCCAGAGAGAGACTTCCTCCTGGTACTAAACACACTGGCTCATTGCTGGCCTGATGAAACAGACAGCTACTTCTTAAAACCAGAAACTGTATCTGAGCGGCAAGCATAAATTGTGTCTGAATATCCAAAAAGAAATTGCACTACACTTAAGATGACCTAGCAGGCACAGAGAGAGAAATTAATCAAAACAGTAGAAAAGTCATTGCTAGAGGGATGTGACAAGTAACAAACTAACAGAAGGAGAAGGAGGAAGAGAAAGAAGAGAAGGAGGAGAAAGGGAGAAGGAGAAAATGGGGGAAGAGTTGAGCACTTCAAGTACTACATTAGAAATATTTGTGGGATAAAACACCTTTAAATTGTCATATATCCATATGTAATCGTTCTAGTAGATGAACAATTCATCTAGTAGATGAACAATCTAGTATGCTCCACATTAGGATTCTGAAAGATCCTACAAAATATAAAGAAATGGGAATAATAAAGGAAAGGAGAGGCAAATTGAAGAACAATGCAGACACCTAAAATGCAAGTGATGACCATTCACAAGTAGAAAGATCTGGTGGAAAACAGGCGACTTCACAAAAAGTATAGCAATTTAATTTTTGAGATTTTGAGTCAGAATTATGAATTCAAAGGCTAATTTAGTTTCATTTCAGCAGGGTTGAGCAGAAATACTGCCCAAAAGGTCAAAGTCTAAAATGGAAGGGAAAACCTGGAAAAGCTTCCAGACAGGTAAAAAAAAAAAAAAAAAAAAAAAAAAAAAAAAAAAAAAAAAAAAAAAAAAAAAAAAAAANCAGTTCGTGGGTTCGAGCCCCGCGTCGGGCTCTGTGCTGACTGCCAGCTCAGAGCCTGGAGCCTGTTTCAGAGTCTGTACTCCCTCTCTCTCTGACCCTCCCCTGCTCACACTGTCTCTCTCTCTCTCTCTCCTAGAAATAAATAAAACATAAAAAAAAACAAAATCCAATAAAAAACTTAATTTAACATCAAACCTGTCATGCATGTGCCTATCTGTAGTATTTATCTGTCATATTTGTAATAACCAATACAACCATAAATTATTATGTGTGTAATGAGAAAGACTAACTAAACTAGGTAATTATTTTATTTAGTATTTTTAAAAAAATTTTTAATCTTTATTTATTTTTAAGAGACAGACAGAGAGAGTAAGAGCAGGGGAGGAACAGAGAGAGGGAGACACAGAATACGAAGACAGGCTTCATTCAGGCTCTGAGCTGTCAGTGCAGAGCCCGACACGGGGCTCTAACCCACAAACAGCAAGATCATGACCTGAGTCGAAGTCGGATGCTTAACTGACTGAGCCACCCAGGTGCTCCTTGTATTTTTTAATCATTAGTGAAGTTTATTTATTTTGAGAGAGACAAAGACAGTATGAGTGGAGGAGGGGCACAGAGACAGGGAGAGAGAGAATCCTAGGCAGGCTCCACACTGCCAGCACAGAGCTCAACATGGGGCTTGAACTCAGGAACTGTGAAATCAATGATCTGAGCTGAAATCAAGAGTCAGACACTGAACCAACTGAGCCACCCAGGTGTCCCAATGATCCTTAATTTCTAAATAGACTAATTTTACAAAAAGAATCCTTTTAGACCTCACAGTACCATAACAACAAACACACACAGAGTCTCATAAACTGCTTCTGCTTCACTTTTTTTTGGTATATATTCAATATAGGAAACATTTATATTATATAGTATATAAAATATAACTATTTATTTTGTTTAGATAAATTCATGGTTGTCAGGAACTGAATGAGGGTAATGACTGTAATATTCAAGATGATTACAGGGGACACTATTGCCTAAAGTCCAAACTGAAAACATCATACAATTTCCCTATCTCTCTGTCTCTCTTTCTCTCTCTCTCTCATCTATCTTTCTATCTATAATCTATTTCACTGTTGGGGGGGTGGTTCTCAACAACATTTTCTTTGTTTTAAGTAAAACACATTCCTTAATATATTTTAGACCCTCAATAACTGACTTATTTTATGTACCATACAAATTTTCAAGGTGGAAGAGAAACTTATTTTATTTCTTTAAATTGAAGATTTAAAATAAAACATTAAAAAGAGAATTTAATATACGGTCCACATCCCCACTATCATGGCTGGTATTAAACGTGCATTAGGATTAATCCCTTTACCACCTGCCTCATTCTCTTTTAGTTTGAATTTCTCAAAATGAGTATAGATAGCATCAGAAAATTCGGGCTCTTTTGCCCTTGTATTTGGGGCTGACAGGTGATTCATGAACACCAAACTATCTCACTAATAGTTTTCCCTAATTTCTACAAAAAATTATAGGGCTCATGCAAACATAGAAAGTTAGAATCAAAATTATATTCTGCCTAATAATCCAGAGCATATTAAATATAGAGCAGTGATTCATCAGTTTTAATTATTAAAATTTCCAGAACCAAACACTCAGTTGAGGTATTCAAATTTCAAAATCTAAATGTGAGTATTCGGAAGGTGATTTTTATATTTAATCCATGAAGCTAAATGCATGTATAGTTGTTTGTTTTAATTAGAATAAAGCATTCTGGTATATACATGTGTGTGAGTGTGGCTGTGAGTACAAATTGTAGATCACAGTCACAATTAAGCCAGTATGATATGAAAGGAGAGGGAGCAGTACAGATTAATCTGAGAAAAACAGGACTTTTAGAATATATATTGATTTTTTACTTTCCAAAATACTTCCATAAATCATGATCATTGTATGCCATTCCTATGTAACCTTGATTCTGCAAACTATAATCTAATCTTTTACTTCAAGCTTCTAGAAAAGAACATTTTTCTTAGCATTTCTTCCTACTTATGCATTTTACTTACTTTCTCTGTCTGCTTTTTCTCTTTTATTTACCTACAATATTGCTAGCTATACACATGATGCTGACATCTCAAGGTCAACGAAATGAACTAATGAATAATAATACTTCTGTTCTCAGTGGGATTCTTGCCCATGTGTTTAGTAAACTAAGAAAAAATAAACTCTCCAGCATATCAGTGTTTGCAAGCTTCTCAATGTGAATTCTGAAATTTTGGAGGCTAAAAATCCTTATGACTATATCTTTATGACTTTAAACTTTATACAGACCATCTTTACCTAGTATTTTCTAGTTTCTGTATCCACAAGAATATTCTATATTATCTGACATTTGCATACAGGATAAAACAAATTGATAAATGTTTTGTAATTTTCATTTCATATGAAATCAAAAGTAATATCATCCTGGTAATATTCAAGGAATGATTAGTTCTGTCTCATTTATATTTATTACTTTTTCTATTTTGATAATTTCCCCCATATTCTGATTATTCATTACCACCACTTGCACAATTGATTGGCTATAATGAATGCTGTGAGCACTACTCAACTGCAACAGCTCTTCTTTGTAGGATTCACATTGGAAAATAATAAAAGTGTGACAGGTAAATATATTAGACAGGAGACTGCAAGAAAATGGATTGGAACAGGACAACTGAAATGAAGAAAAAGAAAAATTATGAAAGACTTTATTAGAAAAGTTAAATGTACAAAAATAGCACATGTTAGCAAGAAAGAGATTCTATGAATCAATTGTACCTTGGTACCATGTTTCTTAATATCTTCTGTTCTTAAAACAGGTTCTAAAGAATCTCCAAAAGCAAAGAGTCTTTAATGGAATGCACCTTCACTGAAGGGTAGCAACTTGACACACTTCTTTCTGGAGAGTTTGAATTTTATAATGGGAATATCATGACATTAACCAAAGGTGTTCACTAACTGATCTGAATTAAATAGATATAAACCAAAGGCAAGGTACCCTTAGGAATTTGAACATAGAATAATAATAGCCTAATTTATTCAGCATATAAAGTGCAGCTTAAGTTCAGTAAAGCAATTATAATATCTATCTTGCAGAAATGTTTTATTTTAATCACTACACTCATTTTATTTTTCTCTGATAATAATTGATTGTCTTTCATACACAAAATCTATTTGTCTATCATCTATCTATCATTTATATATCTATCTACTTACTGTCATTTTCAGTCATTATATGAAAGACATTGCCACTTGAAGTAAAAAAAGAAAAGTAAATGTAGATTGTTATTTACTGCAAAGGCACTAAATCAACAAACTAACCTGCTTAAGTTCATTTTAAAATGAAACATATGTTACTATAGAAATATTTAAAATACAATAATAAATCTAGGACAAGGTTAAGATTTACCATAAATTGTAAAAATAGCAAAAAGAAGACCCTACTAATGGCTTTGAAATCTTAGAATAATTTTTAATATGTCTAAAAACTCCTAAAGAATTTTATTAGAATTTATAAAAACCATTGTCTATTTTATTCCAATTTTTAATTATCATTTTCTAAAAATTCTGAAGCAAATAATTCCTGTAAATGATACAATTTCTAAAAATAGTAATATGATTCTAAGAAATGTGCCTTTTAAGTAATATTCAATGCAATTCTATTTGTAATCATCAGACGTGTTTTATTTGTTCTTTTCTCTATCTAGTGGGGTTATGTTTGCCTTCACTAGATTCTCAAAAATAAGAAATGATTTAAGGGGCACCTGGGTGGCTCAGTCAGTTAAGCATCTGACTCTTAGTTTTGGCTCAGTTCATGATCTCATAGTTTGTGAGTTCGAGCCCTGCATCAGGCTCTGGGCTCATAGCTCAGAGCCTTCTTCAAATCCTCTATCTTCCTCTCTCTGCCCCTCCCCTGCTCACTCTTGCTCTCGCTCTTTCTCAAAATAAATAAACACTAGAAAAAATGATTTAGTCAACAAATATTCTAAAATTCTTACATCAGAAAGAATCATATTATACAGATTCACCCAAAAATTATAAATGTTCAATAACAATTTATTAAAGTTGGTCTTCAGTGTATTTTGAAGGTTATCAGCTTTCATAAAAACTTGATTTTATTTTCTTCACGAATTTGAGGAAACTACTCATTATAAATACAATTCAAGGTTAGAAATAAAAATAATTTTGATGATGGGTTTCATCTTAGTATTGACTCATTTGTCCACTTTGAAAAATTGCTTGTATGTTTAACTTATTATGTCACATCATCGATTTAACTCTTGTTGGCCAAAGATGAACAAAGCTGGACATTGATTAAGGTAGTGAAAACAGATTTTATTCTACAACTATTAGCAGTTGGGGAAAGAGTTGAGGTCTATTCAGATTTGTGCAGAGATGGCTGGGTGCGCTAGGGGATAATGACGGGGTAGGGAGGAGGCAAGTGGAGGTTCAATATGGTCAGAGAAGTGAAAAATTATAAAGGCTCGGTCAGTGCAAATGCATTAGACAGATTGTGTCTCTTAGGTGGCAAAATTGAAGTTAGGATTTTATTCTGCCATCAAGTTTGGGAGACAGAGTCCTGATCCTTTCTGATAGTCATTTCAAAGAAATGGTTTCCAGATCCTTGGAAAGATACTCCTGGATTGTTGGAGATACAAACCTACATTTATCAAAAGAACAGAGGAAGGATTTACAATTGTAAGCTTTTTTTAAAAATAAATGCTCTAGGACAAGGAGTTGTTAGCTGGAACAAATGGCAAATTCTTTTGGCAGCTTTGTGCTTCCTTATGCAGAATTTTAGTTTATATTTTATTTCTAAATTTAATTTAATTTAATTTTGTTTTTATTTTATTTCATTTATTTTATTTTATTTTACTTTATATTCTTTTATTTGTTTTCTTTTATTATTATTATTTTTGTTTTATTTTAGAGAAAGGGAGAGTGCATGAGTTGGGGAGAGACGAAAAGGAGGAGAGAGAGAATGAGAGAGAGAGAGAAAGAGAGAGAGAGAGAGAGAGAGAGAGAGAGAGAATCTTAAGCAGGCTCCATGCTCAGCATGGGGGCAATGCAGAGCTTTATCCCACAACCCTGGGAAAATGATCTGAATTGAAATCAAGAGTGCAAGAGTCGGATGCCCAATTATTGAGCTACCTAGGTGCTCCTCTAAAGCAGAATTTTAAAGGAGCATGGGATCTTGTTCATGACTATCTTCAACTGTTAGAAAGCATGCTAGAGTTTGTTTAAGTCTATTAGGAAAAGGGTTTGAATGGAGCTCTGTGTGTCCAGAATGCTTTGCAGTTTCCGAATTAGAGCAGGCTAACCCAGAAACTATAGAGAATGAAGACTGATGCAATGCTAACACATGTATCTGCTTACAAAGAGATGGTAAAAGCCAGACCAAGAAAATATTTTAAACATAGGTAAAACTGTTCAACAGCAACAGCAAAAATTAGAACAAGGGGTTGTGTGAATATTGACATAATTACTGACAGTATTTAAGTATTGTTATAAACTGAATATTTATGCCCCCTATTCATATGTTGAAACCAATCCCCAGTATAATATTAATGAACGTGGGAACTATGGAAAATGATTAAGTTCTAAGTGTGGAATCCTCATGAATACGTTAATGCCCTTATAAAAGACACCTTAGAGAGCTCCGTAGCCTCTTCTGCCAGGTGAAGACACAAGAAGAAGATGGTTATCTATAAACCAGGAAGTGGGCTCTCATCAGACACTAAATCTGCTGTAGCCTTGATCTTTGACTACTTAGCTTCCAGAACCTTAAGAAATTGATTTCCATTGTAAGTCATGCACCCAATCTATGGTATTTTGTTATAACATGTCAAAGGGACTAAATGGACATTTATCATTCAAATTAGAATATCTTAGAATTCAATTTCATATAAAGTTATGAGAATTATTTACAAATTCAATGAATTTTACTTTTTAAAAAATGTTTACATTATTACTGTTGTTCTTTTTAAAAATTCTCCCAACATGGAGCTCGAACTCAACACTTCATGCTCTTCCAATGCTGTACCAATAGAGCCAACCACACATTCCAACAAATTTTAGTTCTGATTAATAATATAGTTTTTAAAACTGGTGCAAAATATATAAAAGCAGTATTACTTAGCATTTTTGAGGCCACCAGTTTTCCATCAGTAATGCCAGAGTTAATGATTAATTACAGTACTCCAATTTTATACTAGGAAGTTAGTTGTGTTATATAACTCCAAAAGACTTCCTCAGAATGTTCATTTTTCTGACTATAAATTTTTATTTGAATTTATTGAAATAAAAATTATAATTTAAAGTTTTTTAATGTTTATTTATTTTTGAGAGAAAGACAGAGTGCAAGTAGGGAGGGACAGAGAGAGAGAGGGAGACACGGAATCAGAAGTAGGCTCCAGGGTCTGAGCTGTCAGCACAGAGCCTGATGCGGGGTTCCAACTCACAAACCATGAGATCATGACCTGAGTCAAAATCAGACGCTTAACCGACAATCACCCATGTGCCCTAAATTTATAATTTTGATGAGTTTTGACAAATGCAAATTCCCATATAAACAGCATTAAAATAGATCGTTTCTATCACGCCAAAAAGTTTTTCTATCATTTTTTGCTGTCAATCTCCAGATCAAAGTAGTCAATGATGTCACATTTGTCACTCTAAATCAGTTTTTCCTTTTTTTAGATTTTCATAGAAATTGCATAATACGGTGCACTTTTTGTGCACTTTTGCCTTCATTTTCTTCTTTTGAGATAAACCTGGGTGTTGTGTATAGCAATATTCACTTTTTTATTATACGTTGTTGTCTCAATTATGGATGTCTAACGATTTGGTCTTCATTTACCTTTAACAGAATTTTGAATTATTTTCAGTTTGAGGTGATTATGACTGCAGTTACTATGAATATTCAAGTATAAATTTTGATGTAGATGTTTTTACTTTCTTTTTAAAAACACTTTTAACACTTTAGAGATATTGTTCCATGTCTTATTGCTTGCATAAGTCTGGTGGTCACTCAGTAGTGAGTTTTACAATTGTCTTTTCTTTACATATGTTTACATGTTTTCTCTTCTCTGCTTCTAGGATTTTTCTCTTTAATGCTGATTTTCATCAATGTTATTTTAAAAACCAAAACCTTAAGTGTGCTTATCTTTGTTTTTATCCTGCTATAGTTCCTTGTTACCTTCTTGGTCCACAATTACACATTTGTTAGACTGCTCACTATTTCACCACTGGGGATGGAATCTCTGCTGTTCTTTTTTACTTTTATTTTTTCCTTAGTGCCATATATGTGAGTGTTAGTTTGTGTGCGTGCACCCTTCAGTTGGTGGTTTCTATTGCTTGTCATTGAGTTCACTGATTCTTTCTTCTGTGGTAACTATTAATTCAATTCAGAATTGTTTTAACATCGATATTGTACTTCTCATCTTTAGAAACTTTATGTGGTTCACAGAACACCTGTGTCGCTCATTCGGTTCAGCATCCGACTTCAGCTCAGGTCATGATCTCACATTCGTGGGTTTGAGTCCCCCATTGGCCCCTGTGCTGACAACTGGATCTGCTGCAGATTCTGTGTCTGCCTCTTTCTTTGCCCCTCCACTGCTCGTGCTCTCTTTCTCAAAAATAAATAAACATTAAAAAAATAAATGGAAGTTCCACATGGTTCATAATTTTGATCAGATGTAGGGCATTGCATATTTAGTATTGTTAAATGTTGTTTTACTATCCTCCTTTAAAGTGTCTTGAAACTTGAATTTTAACAATGTGAAGATTGTGTTTAAGCTTTGTTAGGACTGATATAGAGTATCCTTTAATATAAGTGCACTTTAGACAAACTACTAAATTGTCACACTTCCCAGCTCTATTCTGAATTTGCCACGTATTCCAAGAAGACTATCACTGTGAATGGCCAGCACTGAAATTATTGTTTGATTGTATTTGAACTCTTTTTAATTTTCCATTTCTAACACCCTTGTTATTCTTTGTCTTGTGCATGCATACTTCAGCACTCAGCAAATATATCAGATTTCTGCAGCTATTTCTCTGTATACAGCTTACCTTTGAACAACTCAGGTTTGAGTGGATCCACTTATTCACAAATTGTTTTCTTTTTTCTTTTTAAAATATTTATTTATTTTTCAGAGACAGAGTGTGAGCAGGGTAGGGCAGAGAGAGAGGGAAACACAGAATCTGAAGCAGGCTCCAGGCTCTGAGCTGTCAGCCCAGAGCCCAATGCAGGGCTAGAACTCACGAACTGCGAGATCATGAGCCAAAGTTGGCCACTTATCCAATTGAGCCACCCAGGTGCCCCTAGAGATTGTTTTCAATAGATAGAGTAAGTATAGGGCTATAAATGCATCTTCCTTATAGTTTTCTTAATAACATTTTCTCCTCTATCTTACTTTACTATAAGAATATGGTATATAATACATATGAAATATGTGTTAATTGACTATTTCTTGTATCAGTAAAGCTTTAACAATCAACAGTACACTCCTAGTAGTTGGGGTTTTAGGGAGTCAAAAGTTATATGTGGATTTTCGACTACGAGGTTGCTGACTTCCCTGACCCTCATGTTGTTTCAGGGTCAACCTTTGATCTCTGTCTTTGCTGCTTTGCCTGTAAATTCTAATCATTTGCTCCTCCTTCATCATCAATCTTTCTCTCCGTAACCCTGCAAAGTCTAGTGCTTTGATTGGGTTTCAGCTTAGTCCAAAAAGTACCTCTGGGCAGGAGCAAGGAGAATGTTCTGGGTCTCCTTTTCCTTTTTCCCACTTTGCTCAGAGATTCAAATACTGTGCCTTTGTCAATATCTGAAAACCACTGCTTTTCATTCAGTTTATAGTTAAGACTAGAAGACTAATTTGATACCCGTGACTCACTCATCTTAGCTGGAACTGTGTAGTGTGTGTGTGTGTGTGTGTGTGCATGTGTGTAACAGTTTTAGTTTTGAGGTAAAGGAAATTGATTATTCACACATTTAGAAATATTTTCTAATTATGGAATTGCCTCATTCTTTAATTGTATACTTAAATATGCAATATCTTACCTTAAATGAATGCATATATTTTATATAAAATGCACAATTTTAAAGTCTTCTTTCATATAATTAAAAAAAGTGGTGGCAGTACTTAGTGGAAAGTTTGGTGATATTTTGAGCTATGCAATTTTTTTGACCTAATGATTGTTTGGATCATGAGGAAGAATGAGATCTGTAACATGTGGCAATTTATTATTTTTAAACAAAGGATATACGCAGTCTCTATTGTAGTAAATATCTGATATTTAAAAAGGCAGTTACAGTTGGAGACACTCTGAGCAACAGATCGCTAGCCCCTTTCCTCAGGAATCAAAGCTTTGTCTCACAGAGCACATATCAAGTTGAGAAAAGCATTACTGTCAGTTCCATAGTCTCCTTTGTTCAGCTCATCTGTATGGAAATGTGCTTATGATACTTTTCTGGACATAGTTTTTGTAATGACTCTATTTTATCATATTATGGAACACCTGTTTTGTATTTGTTATCATATATCCTCCATACATCTCCAGCAAACGGAAGTCGAACAGAAGCAAACATAGATTAATAGCTGGTAGGTGTAATAAACTCCATAACCTAAAATCTTGCTGTTTTGAACCCCATCCCATCATTGTAGTTCACTATAATATTTCTAAAACTCTGCTTTTATCCACTCTTTTTGTTTCTGCAGCTGCATAAGCAGGTGCAGGTTTGAAGCAGTGTAAGGGATGAAAGAGAGTTTATCATGTAAATAATAGTATCATTTACCCCACCCCAACCCTGTAATTGACCTGATTGATCATAATGTTAAGATTTTCTTTCTGAATTCACTAAAAACCACTGGGTAAATATATAGCAAGGGGTATTTTATTGACACGGTAGCACCTAATAGCAGTCTATCTTTTAAAAATACATATTATTTTCCTAACAGAACCAAGTGAGGTTTTCGTTCTATAAGTGTATCTTTCCCCTTGCTTTGAAATGAGAAATACCATATCATTTTGTTTTCTGCTGCACATTTTCCACAGTCCTTAAAGATTTCATGCAGAGCAAAATAAATCATCCAGACACGTAATATTCATAAGCATGACAGTTTAAGCAAAACTATTAGGGTTATTCCTTTTAATTCAAATTTTTGATTGATTTTTTTTTTCAAGACAGGTACACAAAGAACATGAGGATGTAACATCCATATGCCTATTTCAATAAACTGAGCTGATTGGCTTCTGGAAATGTTTTTGAAAGCTTGAATATATCCAGGAGAATTTGCTTTAATGTCCAGCTGTCTTTTATACCTAATAAGATACATGTATCAAAAATAATCTGTTTTTTGGCTATTTTTCTTACAGAAAGAAATGAAAACCAATACAAAGAAAGTTACTCTGACATGAAACAAAAGGGTAAGAAGCTTTGTGGCAACTTTATGTGAAAGGTTGCAGAGGCACATAATATAATCTTGAATAAGTGACAAACTTTTCTAGGTGATAACACAGTGCCTAAGTGCCGAGGAGAAAGCCGGAACTTTTGTAAAGATAGAGTTTAAAGGGACAAGTGTTAATAGGGTAAGATAGTCTATGTAGATGGAATTTTGAGCTTATTAAAACTATCTCATGTCAGAACAAATCAAAAGGAACTTACTATTGATTTATATAATCCAAAATACAGCCACTTCCAATGTTTCTTTCCAAAGCCCATAATACACAAATACCTAAGTATATATGCTTGACATCTAATTTATTTTTGATATTCTGTGAAGTTAGTGCATCAGTTTGCTTAGATTTGAAGCACAGAGTTATGAAACAAAATTCAAAATGTTGTGAACATTTCATTGAGGCCATTACTCTCTAGTCAGCAAGGCTGAACATTTGAAATATTCTGAAAATTGGTTTATCTCTCAGACTTGCCCTTTTTAAATCTGATAGTGACCTTAGCATTTCTTTTGGAGATGAAGTAATGTAAATGTTACACCCATCTGATTGAGTAATATTTAAGATGTCTAGATTTTTATAAATTTCTTTATAAAGAATAAATAAATATTATCTTTCAAAATAAATAAAGATAAAATAAGCTGATACAAAATAATGGTACAATAGTGAGTTAATATTACACTTCACACACCTGACTTAATTTCAGATAATTTTTCACTTTGATAAGCCATCATCCCTAAAATAATTACAGCAGATAGTATCTTCCATGACTATATTTGTTATGTGTTTTTAATATTAGGTTTTCTTTTATTCAACCTCAAAGTAAGAAGCAATTTGGATCATGAAGAATATTCTTACTGGTCAACCCAGATGTCCTTTTCTCTTTGTCTCCTTTCTTTTCTCTTTTATTCACTGTGGGTTTGAATTGAGATTATTTGATGTACTCTGCCTGATAAAAAAATTTCAAGATATATATAGCCAAAGTACAGTGTCCAACTAAGCCACATTCTTTGGGACTTTTAAGAAAGAGAAAGAAAGAAGATTATTTAATTTTTAGAGAGACAAAGTGAGAGCAGGGGATAGGCAGAGAGAGTGGGAGACACAGAATCCGAGCTGTCAGCATAGAGCCCGACATGGGGCTCGAACTCAGGAACTGTGAGATCATGACTTGAGTCGAAGTTAGATGCTTAACCAACTGAGCCACCCAGGTGCCCCATATAGTTAGAATTTTATTTATTTAATATACTAAAATACAGACCATGTGCATACTATAGAGAAGTTCATTTCACACACAAAAAATGATTCTAGAAGTAGAGGTATCAAGAATGAATGGTAGGGAGGAACAGGGAGAGGGAAGGAAGGATGAAAAAGAAAGAGAGAGATTGGGAAGAAGGGAAGAAAGAAGGTATGGAGAAATGGAAGGAGGGAGGGGAGAAAAAAAGAATCTGTTATATGTGCATTTTCACTGCTAAGTCTGAGGGCTTCTGGTTTTATCCCGTAGGAAAAGAATGACACCAAAGCTAATTTTAAAATTTCAAGGATCCACCTAGCCATTTTAAAGCATAGACTTTAAAAAATTTTTTTAATGTTTTATTTATTTCTGAGAGAGAGAGAAACAGTGTGAGCAAGGGAGGGTCAGAGTGAGAGGGAGACACAGAATCTGAAACAGGCTCCAGGCTCTGAGCTAGCTGTCAGCACAGAGCCGGATGTGGGGCCCAAACCCACGAACCGTGATATCATGACCTGAGCGGAAGTCAGACACTTAACCGACTAAGCCACTCAGGCGCTCCTAAAACAAAATTTAATTAAAATTAAATTATATAAATTAATAAATAATAAATATATAAAAGACAAAATTAATAATTAATGAGGCATCTGGGTTTTTCAGTCAGTTGAGCATCAGACTCTTGATTTTGGTTCAGGTCATGATCCCAAGGTGGTAGCTTTGAGCCTTGTATCAGTCTCTGCACTGAGCTTGGTACCTTCTTAAGATTATCTTTCCCTCGCCCTCTGCTCCTCTCCCCTTCTTACACACACACTCTCTCTAAAAAATTTAAAAAATAAGTAATAATCAAGACACATAATGTTTTTGTTGCATTTTACTATTATCTATACTTCTGATATTATTTATACCTATTTTATTTGTACAGTGGAAATACTATAACATGATGTGTTACTGCATATCTCTTCCTAACCCACAGTCAGTAATAACACTTCAATAGTTTGAAATTGGCCATATTCTGTGTATTTACACTATAGAAATCAGAAAGTGCTATAGTAAAGCAGGGTTCGAGTTATTGTTTTATTGATTCTTTAGAATTAAGAGAGTAATAGCTCTATCCACTGTTTTGTGAATAGAAAAGAAAGAAAAAAGGAGAGAGCAAGAGAGATAACATTGGTGTAGTATTCAAAAATAATGACTAATTAGCAAAGAAGCGTTCATCATGATGAGTTCTGTGGGCATGCAGTGGCTATATGAAATCCATAGTAAAGTGTATTGTATATCTTATTTTTGCAAATTGTGTACTACTTAATATATATCAAAAAACTTATAATATGCATACACATGCTGTATTTATTTGTTTATTGGTGTTGAGGGGACAGTTTTTAACATTTACTAGCTAACCACTGCCACATATATATAAATAATATATATACCATATGTACACATATCATACCATACCACATAATACACATACCATATATACAAAATACATATATTTATAGTTTGTTGTTTAGACAATTGCCTAATGAGGCTCCATAGAAAGACATATTAACAAAATAAACTTTGGTTAAGTCTACACTTCTGGCCTGACAATGTAGGTAGACAAAGTGTATATAAATAAGAGCATGCATCTAAGAATAGCTGCATCTAAATTTATTCACATATGGCATTCAGAATTCTAAAATGGTCTCCATAATTCTTGTCTTCTGAGACCAACATCTTTGTCTAATAGCCATCCTTTGAACCCAGGCACGATGTGTAACTTTCATCTAAACAATAGACAATGTGAAGTTAGACATTTTGCAGATGTAATGAAGATCCCTATTCAATTGACTTCATGCTAATAAAAAGCTATTATCTGGGGTGGTCTGCCCTAATTGAGAGAGCCTTATACAAGAGGGTCAGAGACAAGAGAACTTTCCCTCTCAGTTAAACAAGTTGATAGAGATTTTGTAGCCACTAAGAAACGAATTCTGCCATGAATCTGAAGGAGTTTAAAAGTGGACACTTCATTAGACAAATCTAAAGATGAGGATGCAGGCTGTTCAATACCCTGACTATAGATAGCCTGGTGAAACAGTGAACACAGAACTAAATTAAGCTCTTCCTAGAACAATGACCAATATAAGATAAAAAAGATGTTGCTGTTTTAAGCCTTCAGGTATATGATAGTGTGTGTGTGTGTGTGTAATCCTCTGCAAAGGATGTTAAACAAGGTTGTTTCTGTGGAAGAAACAATATGTATTCAGAAACTTTGTTCTATTCAAAGAAATAAAGAGCATTAGGAATAGAGTCATTTTTTTAAATGTTTAGTTATTTATTTTGAGAGAGAGAGAGAGAGAGAGAGAGAGAAATGGGGCAAAGACAGAAAGAGAGTGAATCCCAAGCAGGCTCTGCACTATCATGACCTGAGCCAAAATCAAGAGTTGGACACTTAACTGACTGAGCCCCCACAGGTGCTATGGGAATAGAATTATTGATGGTACCTTAAAAATCTTATTTTATTTCTTAGGTGCTCCAAAAGTTAAATCTTTAGGGGTGCCTGGGTGGCTCAGTAGGGTAAGCATCTAACTTCAGCTCATAATCTTGTGGTTCATGGGTTCATCGGGCTCTGGGCTGACAGCTGGGCACCTGAAGGCTGCTTTGGATTCTGTGTCTCCCTCTCTCTCTGCCTCCCCTACTCATTCTCTGTCTCTCTCTCAAAAATTTTTTAAAAGATTTAAAAGTTAATTCTTTAAACCATATATAAAAATTCAAATAATACAAAGAAAACAAATGTGAAAGAGTGTATAGTTTTACAAGGACCTTAGAACATATATGAAGCAGTGGAATGTTATTTTAAAATGGACTTTGTAAAGTCAACTATATAATAATCAATAGAGGAGATAAAATGGAATAATAAAATCCACAATTGAATCCAGAGAAAGGGAAAAATAATTTGTTTAATGGAAGATATGTAAAACAGAAAGGAAGATGGTAGATTGTGATGTAAACATATAGATAGTCGTGCTAAATGGAAATGATCTAAACTCAGGCATTGAAAGAAGACAACGACTACCAAATTAGATTTAAAAATTCAGAACCAATCTCATACTGACTGTAAGTATCTCATTTAAATATAGACATACATAAGTTTAGGGTAAAGGAATGGAGGAATATATTCCATATAAACACTAACATCAAGAAGGGAATTTAGAGGGAAATTAAACAATACAGGGTCACTTCTGCAGGAAGTTTGAACAATCCCAAATGTGTAATTTACACTAGTCCCCTTTTATTCAGGATTTTGCTTTCCTCAGTTTTAGCTACCCACTGTCAGGTATGGTCTGGAAGCACATGATCCTCTTTCTGAGTATCATCAGAAGGTAAACAGTAGCTTAATGATACATCACAATGCCTATGTCCTTCTCCTTACTTCTTTCATCATATAGTCATTTTATCATTTCACATCATCACAAGAAGATTCGCTAGAGTGCAATAAAATATTTTTAGAGAAAGAGAGAGCCCACACTTACATAACTTCTATTAAAGATCATTGTTAAAATTGTTTTATTTTACTATTAGCTGTTGTTGTTAATCATAGGTATGTATGTATGGGAAAAATACAATATATAGGGTTTGGTTTTGTTTGTACTTTCAGGTATCTGTTGGGTGTCTTGGAAGATATTCCCACAGATACTGAGGCACTAATGTAATTCTGAAACTGCTTTTAATTTATATTATCTCTCTATTTGGTTTGAGTCAAATGAAATGATCTTCTGCCTCATTCACATTTTATAAAATATAAATCAATAATCACATTTAGTGCATTAATTTTAAGATATATCTTGAAAATTGATTTTTCTGTAATTGAAAGAAGAAAGGGACCGCATGATTTAAGTATAGTATAGCGAGGCTTCCTAAACTACCGTTCAAAAAAATTCCAGACATTGATAATGGAGTTTTGTGAAATCTTCTTGACAGCAATTTTAGAGGCTGCTGAAAAGTCACTGGGTAAGGAACTTTTTCTAAAGCATGGTCTCCTACTAACATCATTGGGTTAGCTATAGAAAGACAAATATTTATCTGTGTATTTGACTTAAAACTGACCCTCAATCCTGAGAAATATAGCCTATTATTAAAATGAAATTGACAAACAGGAAAATAATATGTAAAATGCTATTATTTTCAATTGCTTAAAACTAAAGCTATTTGGGGTATGACACAAGATGAATAGCAAACAGTGTGAGTAATAGAGCCAAATTACCCACATATAAAATGAGAGAGATTAGTTTTTTCTCCTTTATAATGATATCACTAATCGTATTTACTGCAAACCTAGGGCAATCATTCTTAAAACACACTTCTAATTTAAGAATATGCGCTACACAGACTTTATGGAGCCATCAAAATCTTGGTTTTATAATCCTGTTTCCTAATGCTTAGCCCAAATTGCTTTGACAAGGTTAAAAGAAAGATCAATAATTTCTAGGAAGAGCTAACTGATATTTAACTGAGAATATTTTTCCATATTAAATGCCAAAACTGTGGCTCACCACAATAATAGTGTGTGTGTGTGTGTGTGTGTGTGTGTGTGTGTGTACAGTGCAGTTTAGAGAAAAAAACTAAACAATCAAGAAATTATGGGAAAATATGCTTTTCCCCTAAATTATAAGGAAAATACCTCAAAGTAATATCTAAAAGAAAACCACATATAAAGTGAACTATGTAATAAAAACTAAATCTAAAGAAGGTTAAATAAAATCATAATGAATGATTACCTTCTTTGGAGCTGTGGATAATCTCATCAACCTCTCCTTTATCTATACATCTAAACACAGCCTTTATTAACATATATGACCATTTCTAGAACCTGATTTCCTCTCAGTTTCTCATTTAGTGACCACAATGTATTATGTATGTATGTGTACTTGGTTACAAGTAATAATTTGGCAAAAGGAAATTGCAAATACTTCAATGATGAATAAACATCACTTTCACTAGGAAATTCACAACAAGTGAAGAGTATGCATTATTGGTTCTCATGTTCAGAAATTAAAGAAAGGACTGGAAAGCTGCCCATAAATCCATGGTGTTGTACAACACATTTTTATTATTATCTAACATAAAATTATATTTTACTATCTTTCATATTGTTAAATGTGCAATAAAGAGAAAGTCAATATTCTTTTACCACTTGGTCTACTTTTATGTTAGTTTTAATTTTATTAAGATATCCATCGGCAACATCTTTAACACTCTAATAACTCATTTCTGCATATACGGAAAGTTTATGGAGAGAGAGAGAAAGCCAAGAAATATTTGCATTTTGGGTTGTTTCAAAGTCATCACCTCCAAATTTAAAACAGAAAAAATAGTTACCAAGGTACTGTACTTCTTGGTTTCGAATAAATCGGGTTTCTCAAATAAGTCAGGTGAGGAGGGGAAGTTGGAGATGGAACAGTACACAGAAGCAGGGCTTTCACACACATGCAGAGACACACTTTCTTCTACTGCTTTCGACTTAGAACTATCTATGTATTCAGAAATTAATATTGCCAGATACATGGAAAAACGCACATATTTTAAATTTGGTGGGGTGTGGGGCTGCCCCGATTTCCAATCCTTCTAATTAATGCATGAATTTAAATAAGGAAAAGGAAAATATATACAGACTCATATCAGATTTATGTACAGTAAGTTCTTCTTTTTCAAACAAATATATCCAAACAACTGGAATTCCTAATGAGTTTGCAATGATACATAATTTCAAATATGAAAGTGTAATTGCTTCAGTTTTCCATTGTTAATGAAGACCATAATATACATAGAAAGAAGGCAACAGTCATGAGGTCAGTTTTTATTTGACTGGTTTATTATGAGCGTGTAGACTTTATAATATAGAAATTTCATTTGGCTGTGAGTTTCGCAAAGCAGAAAGTGAAGGATCGAAGTTTCTCTTTCTTTTTCATGTTTATTTATTTATTTATTTTGAAAGACAGGGAGAGCACATGAGGGGCAGAATGAGAGGGGTAAAGAGAACCCCCGCAGGGCTGGATCTCACCAACCAACAGATCACAGGACCTGAACTGAAATCAAGAGTCGACATTTAGCTGACTAATCCACCCAGGCACCCCACTGTTGCTCCATTCTTCGTGCATTCCCTGAAATTTTGTTGGCTGCTGTAGCAAACTATCACTAGGGCACTGGGTGTCTCAGTCAGTTGAGCAGTCTGCTCTTGATTTTGGTTCAGGTCATGATCCCAGAGTTGTGAGACTGAACCCTGCATCGGGCTCTGCAGTGAACACAAAGCCTGCTTAAGATTCTCTCTCTCCTCCGCTGCCCCTCTCCACTGCTTGATTCACTCTCTCACTCTAAATTTTTTTTAATAATATATATGTATATATATTATATATAAGCATACACACACACACACACACACACATACACACAGTGACCAAAGCATGGTACAAGTAAATGTGTCACTTATTAAAAATCCAATACAGCTTTTCTTTGATGATTCTTATACAAGAGGTGACCAAGAAACATAGGATCTGCCATTGGTGCTGTCACCTTCAGCTTTAGGCATAGAAAGATTGTGCTTCACTTCTGTTCACATTTCTTGAGTGTCCACTAGTTAGAAAGGAAGAGAATAGGGAGGATTAAAAAATGCATATGACATATGAAAGGCATCTGACATTATAAAGTGACTCCTTTTATAAAATCAGTGGCAGGTCCTCCTAGTAACTGACCTCTATGTTGCTTTAGCCAAATGTATGGGTTTGTTTGTTTGTTTGTTTTAAACATAATTGTAAAGGAGGCTGAGAAATAGATTTTCACTCCCTTGTTTGTTTTATTTTTGGCTATGCACATCATTAAACTAAATAAAATTGGATTTTATGTAATAAGTAAATGGGAAAAATGGATATTTAAGATGCAACTGCCTGCCATGTCCATGGCCACATGGACAGAGCTAATTCTTCCATGGATAGCAACACACTGTAAAGTTAGACACATTCATACTACTATCTATGTCATCAGTTCCTTTGTGTCTCTGACCAATGGTGCTACTTTATATTCATGAGCAGTCACAAATTCTAATTTCCTAACATACAATTTAATTATCATTAGTGCAACCTTCTACCCACTTATAATGACAGGAAAGGACCACTGATCATTAAATAGGAAAATGAGGGGCGCCTGGGTGGCTTAGTCGGTTAAGCGTCCGACTTTCGCTTAGGTCATGATCTCNCCAAGGAAATGGTAAGAAGGAAAATGATAGAGCTTTATCAGCTCTAATTCATTCTTGTTTATTGAGAAATCCCCACAAACCTTATCACAAAAAGGTTATTTTGATATTAGCTGCCAGCAGGGATATAGTTCAAGTAAGCTTATTAAAAATGATACCTTACTGGGGCGCCTGGGTGGCTTAGTCGGTTAAGCGTCCGACTTTTGCTTAGGTCATGATCTCGCGATTCGTGGGTTCGGGCCCCGCGTCAGGCTCTGTGCTGACTGCCAGCTCAGAGCCTGGCGCCTGTTTCAGTCTGTGACTCCCTCTCTCTCTGACCCTCCCCTGCTCACACTGTCTCTCTCTCTCTTTGCTAGAAATAAATAAAACATTAAAATCAATCAATCAATAAATAAATAGGAAAATGAAGACATTTATGCCCCAGGAAAGCTATTGTGAATACCACAGCATTTTCTATTGATACAGAATCCAAGTACTGTCTAGTTGAAACTCTCCATCCACCTCATTATAAGCTTTGAGTAGGAATAGGTAATTCAAAATAGTAATGGCATACAAAAGTCACACAAATACAAAGGTCACACAAAGCCATAGACCCTCATTGTTGCCAAATTAGCCCTTATACAGGAGGCATAAGCCCAGGAAGTGACAACTTGTCTTTATGAATCTTCTAAGTCCTCCTGGACTTCTCATATTCCTTTCCTGAACATCACTGTCTCTGGCCGGATTTAACTGGAGGTACCTACTTATGTCACACTGGCAGTAATTAGAGTATCCACAAGCTCCAATGTGCCTGACGGTTATAGTTTTCACTTGTCCCAGCATCCCATGCAGACAGTGAACAACTCCACTCTCACTTTTAAAAGTATCTCTGTTTGGATAGCCGTTATAGTGGCCGGCTAGCTGTGAAGTTCAAGGACAGAGTTATTTGATCATGCAGGTTCCTTATGGAGTAGTCTTCATAGTTCTTAGATCCTTTTCTTCTTAGATTCCTACTACAGTATCAGTAATAAAATTATCAAGGAGATACAATCACAGAATAATCTCCCAAACTCTTACTACTAATAACAAAAGTAACACTAATTACAAAGGCTCAGCATATTTATAATTCCACTATGCTTCAGTGCTTCACAATGTATGGAATGGCAAATATCAGTGTTAATCCAGCCTAGAATAGGGCTTCTCAAAGCTTAATGTAGACATAAATCACTCTGGAGGTCTTTCCAAAATCCAGATCCTGACTCATGTCTTGGATGAGAGAGAAGATTCTCCATCTCCAACAAGTGTCCAGTTGATGTAGATAAGCAAATGAGCAGATCACACATAAACCTCGTCTATTTCAAGATAATTAATTTGAGCTTGGAAAAGGCAATTGGTTCCATTTATAAAAATAAATTGCAATAGTAGTGCTCCTTGAATTCAAATGCTTTGTTTTGGTACATAAAAGATTAAAGGTTGAGCAGAGTTAAGTTTTACATGTAGCTGTATTAGTTTGCTAGGGATACCATAACAGACTATGAAACTCTGGACAGTTAAAACAACAAAAACGTACTGTCTCAAAATGCTGGAAGTTAGAAGTCTGAGACTTTGGTGTCAGCAGGGTTGATTTCTTCTCTTCTTGGCTTGAAGATGGTAGTCTTCTTGCTGTATCTTCCAATGATCTCACCTCTGTGTGTGTTTGTGTCCTAAACTCTTCTTATGAAGACACCAGTCATATTGAATTCAGGCCCACCAAAATGACCTCATTTTAATTTGAAGACCCTATCTCCAAGTAAGTCACATTCTGAATTACTGGGTATTGGAACATCAACATTTGAATTAGGGGGTAGATACAATTCATCCCATTTCAATACCATTCAACTTTCCAGAACATAAAAACACAAGTATAGCTTTTCCTTTTGAGTAATCAATTGAAGAGTCTAAAACATTGTAATAATTTTCCATTTATTTTAATAATATTTTTATAATTGCCTTATAGAAACCATTTTTCAGGTTTTGGTTATTTTTAACTAAATTATTAAACAAATGTGTCAATATTTTTGTTAGGTTGAAGCTTAAACTTGAGAGATTACTCTTTGGGCTTAAATTCACATGAAGTTGATAAGAGGACCCATTGTGTTGCAATCGAAGGAGATGCATTTTCAGTCAAACTGTGATGGTATGTAGTAAATGAGCTATGGTTCATGTGTAAATTTTCCTAAGCTTCATGATAGCAATTAATAATATGGTAGTAACTACCAACATTTTGTATACAATATATGTATTATCTCATAATATATGGGAAAAGTTATAAAGATAGTGTACATGAAACTGTAAAATAGTATATTTTAATACTTTGGAAACAGTTGAAAGAAATGTTATAGAATAAAAGGAGAATGAGATTTGTCCTTAAACTCTAGCTGTATAACTGTGGGTAAATCACTTTACTCCTTTAAGCAACTGTTTCCCCTTACTATAGAATGAAAATCACAATACTTCAAAAAATGTTTATTTATTTTTGAGAGACAGAGAGAGCATGCAGCAAAAAGGGGAAGGAAAGAGAGAGAAGAAGAGAGAGAATCTCAAACAGGCTCCACACTCTCACTGCAGAGCCCAATATAGAGCTCAATCTCACGAAATGTGAGATCATGACCTGAGCTGAAATCAAGAGTAGGACACTTACCCAACTGAGCTACCCAGGCACCGCAAGACTACAATACTTAATTTGAAGAGATTTCCTGAATTTATGTAATTGTCCTTTTCCATAACATATAGTCAATACATTTTACTTTTGATCTTAAATTATGAATTTCCTAGAGAAACGCTGACCCTAATTTCTCCCATGTCAGTACCTTAGATATTTTTCCAATTTTATCTTTATGCTGATGGTGACAAAAACCCCACAAAACTCATGATGATAAAAATATAGAGTAAATAAATAGGCATAGAAAAATTCTGAGATATTACCTCCACCACACACAATAAGTTACAAATAATTACCTGAAGTCCTTGCTCAGTCATCACCAAGAATGTTTTCTATTCTCTAATGTCAAAAGCAAATAGTAAAGAAGAAATCAAAGCAAAAGGCAAACAAAAAAATTGTACTGTTAATTACATTTCAAAATAAAATAAAACGTGGGTCTAAGCAATTAATTCTACTTGCTATACAAGAATGTGGGCTCTTCAGTTTCAAGTAAGAGATCTTGAAATTTATTATATTTATTTATATTTATATATTTTTATATTTTTATATTTATATATTATATATAAGGAAGATAATAGGCAAGGAACCAAATGGACAGAGAAATTATAGTAAGTTGTTTTGGAGGAGTGATTAGAGGCATTATTAGAAAGAGATAAATATGGCTCAGCTGGTTAAGCATCTGACTTCAGCTCAGGTCATGAACTCATGGTTGGTGGGTCCGAACCCCGCATCAGGCTGACTGCTGTCAGCACAGAGCCTGCTTCAGATCCTCTGTCCCCTTCTCTCTCTCCTCCTCCCCCACAAAAATAAACATTAAAAAAAGAGAAAGAGATAAATATGTCTTGATAGTTAGTGGGAACATAAATAAATTCCCTGGTTCCCTCCACTCAGAGCAGATCTCTGAAAGCACAGGATTGGTGATGAAAACTGCAGAGGGTTTGAGGGAACTGAAATTAAAAACCTTGCCTTTGTGTGAGTCTTGAGTGTTGGTGAGTATTAAGAGGGATTTTTCTTGCCAAAAATAGGGGCAAAATTAGTCTCACCAAAGAGTCTTGAGGCCATCAACATTCAAAGCCTCCACCTGGATGTCAAGCCATTTCCCCTACTTCCAGATGGAGCAGCTGCATATTCCAAATCACATCCCATTTTAGAGTTACTGCAGTTTCAGAAGAGTAGTGGAAATGTAAAATAACAATAAAGGGGAAAAAAAGGATAAGTTTCTTTCTCATTGATAGCAATGGCTTTGAGGGTAGCTTTAAACCAAAGCACCCTGTGAATTCATGTTATACTGTAGACACTTCCCACTCTGGGAATTATACAGCAACTAAGAAGAATAAGGAAGGACTAGCTAAATGGACACATTGAGAAGTGGCAACAACTAATTTTACCTTAAATTGGCTTATTTGTAATATAAGATGTCATGAATATGGGAGCTTTTGATACAAGATAAATAAATTAAAGAAAAATAGAGAATATCACAGGTCTTTACACCTGAATTCCTGTGACAACAAGACTTTGCCTACTAGATACTGCAGTTAAGTTTTAAATTATTATCTTAAGTAACACATACTCTGCATTAGTCTGACTACCATAACATGCTATCACAGTTTAGGTGGCTTGAACAACAGAAATTTATTATCTCACAGTTCTGGAAACTAGATGTCTAAGATGAAGGTGTGGTTAAGGGTTGATTTTTGATTCCTGGCTTGCAGATGACCACCTTCTTCCTGTGTCTTCATAGGGCTCTTTGTGCATACACAGAAATAGGTCTCTGATATCTCTTTTTTTGCTTAAAAACACACCAATCATAGAATTAAGTGCCCATACATATGACGTTTCCTTAATTACTTCCCTTAGACACTGTATCTCCAAATGTAGTACCATTGTGGGGTTAAGGCTTCAACATATGAATTGAGGAGAGGAGCTCACAATTCAGATCACAAAAATAGTCCCAAGATTTTCAAATTACATTCTGAAAAATAAAAATTTGCCTAATATCACCTCACGGAGAATCCACTGCTCTGAAGATTTGCTCACATTCATGTTAAGATATATGGTCCATCAATATAAACGTCAAATCAAGATAACTTACTGAAACATAATACTTCAAGTTCAGACTTACTGAAATTAGTATCACAATAAAATAATAATTTCGATAAAAATTTTATTTTTTATTTAAAAAATTTTTAATGTTTTATTTATTTCTACGAGAGAGAGAGAGAGTGTGTGTGTGAGCGGAGGAGGGTCAGAGAGAGACACACACACAGAATTCAAAGCAGGCTTCAGGCTCTGAGCTGTCAGCAACGAGCCCCACGTGGGGCTTGAACCCACGAACTGTGAGATCATGACCTGAGCCAAAGTCGGATGCTTAACTGACTGAGCCACCCAGGTGCCCTTCCATAAAGATTTTAAATAAAGCTAAACTTTACAGATAAAATGACCATATTTATAAAATACAATGCTAGAATATATTTATACATATTGCACTATAAATAGTTTAGGTGATGTTTAAGACATATGATAGTATTTCCTACCAGAACCATACATTTTGGTATTTCTATCATTTTTGTTCCTTTAAGTAGCTCTTGGAAACCATTACATCATGCCTTTTTGAATCTCATTCACTAACTTGTGGACAATGTTTAATGACCAAGTTTATTGAACAGATGGATGAAAACACCCATCTTGCCAATAACATCTGCATTTAAGAGATTTTCCTTCTTTGAATTCTGTCTTTGTCATGTTTATACTACTTTAAGGACTATTTAAGGTGCGACTGTTCTGAAGTTTAAATATAGTCAGTGGTTATCAGCCTATTGATTTACTTTTTCTTTCAGTATATGGACATTTGAATTGCTCATTTTATTTTTTGATTTTACATTTAAAGAAGGCAGTAATCACTGTTATAATGCACAAAGTATGCCACCTGTCCACTATGTTTCTAAATATGAGGAAAAAGAAAGACTCCATAGGCTTGAGAGGCTAAGTTGACATAAAACTATAGACAGAAAAAAAGTTATAGAGGTAAATAAACAAGTATAACACAATTAAGGTAATGGCTTATTTATTTTTGTAAATCTTTGTAAGATTTACTCTTACAAAGACTCTTTGTAAGAGTCTAATTATGCAATGCATTCTTATAATACAACTTTTCAAGTTCAAATTGGTACTCCACAATACTTAGAGAATGAACTATGACTACTAGATTTACAAATAGTACGGTTGCTCAGATGATATATATTTTAAATTTTTATTATTTATTTACTTATTTCCTTAAATAGTTTATTGTCAACTTGGTTTACATATAACACCCAGTGCTCATCCTAACAAGTGCCCTCTTCTGTGCCCATCATCCCCCTTCCCCTGTACCCCACCCCCTCAATTTGTTCTCAGCATTCAAGAGTCTCTCATGGTTTGCCTCCGTCCCTCTCCCCAACTATTTTTCCCCTTCTTCTCCCCCATGGTCCTCCATTAAGTTCCTCCTAATCCACCTGTACATGCAAACATACGGTATCTGTCCTTCCCTGCCTGACTTATTTCGCTCAGCATAACACCCTCAAGGTCCATCCATGTTGCTACACATGGCCAGATTTCATTCTTTCTCATTGCCATGTAGTATTCCATGGAATAGATAAACCACATCTTCTTTTTTTTTTTTTTTTTAAATAGTTTATTGTCAAATTAGTTTCCACATAACACTCAGTGCTCATCCCCACAAGTGTCCCCCTCCATGCCCACC